>NW_019647523.1:0-1825 GCF_002806865.2 Cucurbita pepo subsp. pepo
AAAAAAAAAAAAAAAAAAAAAGGAGAATTTCTTAATCCCGTTTGGATCATTAGAAGAAAAAGGTATTATTGTGAGATCTAGTATTAGTTGAAGAAGGGAACAAAGTATTCCTTATAAGGGTAATGAGAACTTCTCCCTAACAGACTCGTTTTAAATCCTCAATGGATAAAAGCAAACAATATCTACTAGCGGTAGGATTGAGCTGTTACAGGTAAGCAATGTTACGATTAATATAGGGAATGGACACATCAACACTTTCAAATTTGTACGCTCATGACTTATATAATCCCTTCATCAGCCCTACAACTTTGATGATTTATGGTCATTTTGAAATAGTCAAATAATAAAAGGGGTTTCATTGCTACTTTCTTTCTTCATTTCATACTATAACTTGATTTTAGAAGTTCTACGGTTGTGGCATCTGAAGAGCGATTACGAGGATATGAAACTTTAAAATTAAGAGTATTTGCTTGGAGTAATTCTGTGTTGGATGTCCTCTTAGGAAGTATGTTCGAGTACAAAGCATGCTAAAAAAATTCATATTAGTTTGTGAGGATAGATTTTGCTCTTCTTCACTTTTCAAACTCGTGTTGATTTATGTGGATAGTTTTCACTCTTAAAAGTAGTTCAAGACAAATAGGTTATACAGTAATGTCGTAGAAGATGTAGGAAAATGTCAGAATCATAAAGTGTCGAATGTGGATTCTCAATCCTTATCGGACTTGAAAATTTGTCAAAGGCTAAATGAAAACCGAACGATTCCTTGACTTACAACCAGTTAAATTTGTTCCTTAAGCCACAAACAACCCATGTATGAAAAGACACTACTTCGACTGAATGAGGAAGGTTCGACATGCATTGTGAGATCTCACATCGATGGGTTTGAGGAACGAGTGCCAGCGAGGACGGTGGGCCTCAAAGGGGGTGAATTGTGAGATCTCACATTGATTGGTTCGAGGAACGAGTGCTAGCGTTGGGCCTCAAAATGGGTGAATTGTGAGATCCCACATCGATTGGAGAAGGGAACAAGTGCCAACGAAAACGTTGGGCTTCGAAGGGGAGATGGATTGTAAGATCCCACATCGGTTGAAGAGGGGAACGAAACATTATTTTTAAAGATGTGGAAACCTCTCTCTAGCAGACGCGTTTTTAAAACTTTTAGGGGAAGCTCGAAAAGGAAAAACCAAAGAAAACCATATCTCCTCGCGGTGAACTTAGAGTATTACATGCAAAAAAAAAGGTTTCCACATCCTTATTAAGGGTGTTTCGTTCTCCTCTCCAATTGATGTTGGATCTCACAGGACTACAAATCATTTAGCGAGCTAGCTTCTTTTTCTCGAGTAAGAGGTTCGAATCGATAAAAGACGTTCTAATATCATCTAAAGATGACTTACATGCAGCAGAAGACATGGCAGCCAAACTTGTTGATGCAACATTGAAAACTGGAAAGATAGTTATTATATAGTGTAGCGGCCCAAGCCCATCGCTAACAAACAGTTTCCATTCTTACCAGATCTACGACGGGTTGCATCGGCAATATGCCTTCCAAACGCCATATGGGAAGAAGAAAGAATGAGCACGACAACAAATAAAACCTTCCAAAACATTGATTTGTTGTTTGAAGGCATTGAAGAAAGCAATTTAAACAACATATTTATAGCCTAGAAACCAAAGTTTTGAAATTATAATTGGAAGCCAACTCGTGTTTTGGTTGTTGTTTGACAAAATTTGTGAAACTTGAGCTGAAAATGGGGTATGAACTGAACAATTGTTACAGAAAGAGACGCTCAATAGGCATAGATGCAGCCTAAATAGTGGCCAGAAT
>NW_019647523.1:5196-7399 GCF_002806865.2 Cucurbita pepo subsp. pepo
ATATATATATATATATATATATACAAATTTTGGGAGTCCAAAGGGTTTTCCAATCACTGACTTGGAATGCTTCAACTCCGTTGCCATCTCGCAGCGTCTAATAAATAAGAATAAAAATACAAATATAACATATTTATGATCAATATATGATAAAATTATAAGTTTGATAGCATTGGAACGTTGAAACAAAATATATATTTAGTATATCAATATGATTTACTATAAGATAGTTGATGATTTATTAATATATCAACTTTTTTTCGGTCATAACTCGAAGCTGTTCGAGGTGTTGGGTAATTTAGGATATAGGAATCAAACTCGGTCATCGATGGTTGAAGAGGGTGAAGCTTCTTCAGAGCTACACGAAGCATAAAAATGGTGGTTGGAACGATGATGATCTGCTGCGCCATTGTTGTACCTAAGTGGTTTGGTACCTAAGTGACTTCTTTTAGTATGGCATCAGCTGAATCAATGTTAAATATTGACCTAACGGTAATCCATTTTTCGTAGGGTGTGAAAACCTCTCTAGACGCATTTTAAAACAGTGAGGTTGATGACTATACGTAATGAGTCAAAGCAAACAATATCAACTAACGGTGGGCTTGGACTATTATAGATAATATTAGCGATACGTAACGGGCCAAAACAGACAATATTTATAGCAGTGGGCTTAGGCTGTTACAAATAGTATCAGAGTCGGACACCATGTGATGAGCCAACAAGGATGTTGACCTCCAAGGGAGTGGATTGTGAGATTTCAAATTGGTTGGAGAGGGTAACCAAGCATTCCTTACAAAGGTGTGGAAACCTCTTCGGAACCGACGTTGTTTTAAAAACTATGAAGTTGACGACGATACATAATAGGTCAAAGCAGATAATCAATATGGTATTAGAACAGGGGTCCTATAATACGAATCCCTCAACTTCCGAGTTAATATTGATTGAAATACATGGTCAAACTCGTATAATAATATTAATCACTCGTTGTGTCTCATTCTATATAGTTTTCCATCCACAAGTGAGAAATTTTAAGCCTACAAGAAATAAATAGTTGTATAAATTCAAAAGGACAACATATTTTTCTCCAAAAGAAAGCTTGAACAAGTAGGTGTTTGAATCAACTTGAGGGCTCCCCTCCTCCATAGTTACCCCTTCTTGGGACGTCAGTTTGTGAACCAAGTAGAGCTCTTGATATACTCTCCTTATTGTTTTCATTATCTGCACTCAAACATAACAAACAAAACTTAAAGAAATTTACCAACAAAAAAAGATCAAATCAATATTTTAAACAAAATTAGCCCAAAAAAAAAAAAAAGACATCCATGCTTAAAATTGATGATCATGGGAGAATGGAAAAGGTGATACTCACAAGATCTACGAGGGGTAGCATCAGCAATATGTCTCCCAAACGCCATGTGGGAAGAACAAAGAATGAGCATGATAGCAAATAAAACCTTCCAAAGCATTGATTTGTTGTTTGAAGCCATTGGAGATATCCTCTCGTTAAAAGGCATATTTATAGGCTAAAAACCAAAGGGTTTTGAAGCCAATTCGTGTGCTTATCTCATTGGATATCACTTTTCTTTGTTGTTTGACAAAATTTCTCAAACTTGGATCGTCCTCTACAAATTTGTTGCCTTTTTCTTTTGGTCAATGTTCAACTTTTTGAGCTTGTTCATATCCTGGAAATGGGGTATGAACTAACCACAGGTTACAGAAAGAGAGCCTTAATGGCTATAGATGCGGCTATAGATGCACCCTAAATTGTGGTCAGAATTGGCGGCGATTTCAGGAAAAATATGAATAAATTTACAATTTCCTCGCACTCTGGTTGTTATTAGTATCACCTTCGTGTTGACTATGACTGATGGACCCGTTTGTTGGTTGGCGTTTGTGTGAGTACAATTGATCTTGTTTTCGCTTTCGTTACAATAAATAGTATCAAAGCATTTGACCTGTCACGTTTAAAAATAATAATTGGTAAGTGATTAATTATTAATTATTACTATGAAAATCAGAAATTATTTTTGAAAAGGACTTGTAATTGAAACACAAATTTTAAATGAATTTTGGAAATAAAAAGTTTAAATTATTTGATAGAAGACTTTGTATGGATGAAGGCTGACCGTGTAGGACGAGGGTGATAGGCTGCCAACTAAAATCGTAAATAAAATAATAATAATAATAATAATAATAATAATAA
>NW_019647524.1:0-278 GCF_002806865.2 Cucurbita pepo subsp. pepo
GACTGAAAAGTAGAGATCGTTGCATGTATTTCCATTTTCCGTCCGCAACAGTGTGATTATTTACTTAGTATTTTTTTAAATTATCAAACCAAGTGCTATTTTTTTTAGATGAAGGCAAGACAACCATGTAGGGTCACTATATAGGCTATGAGAATGAAGGTATGATAGTTGCATTTTCTATTCAAGTTATAGCCCTTAGGTTAGATATCAAAATTAGTTACTTAACATTAATGTTTAAAATATGGAAGTCTCGATTTTATGGAAATGTCAATATCAAT
>NW_019647524.1:3828-7396 GCF_002806865.2 Cucurbita pepo subsp. pepo
CTCAGATTTACTTATGAGGTCGCACCTCACCTCAGGACACTGATCATTTCACTGCTTAAGATGGGCAAGCCTCCTAAGATACAGAAAAGAGAGTTGCAGCTTAGATCACTCTCCTTAGAAACCCGAGAAAGACCGTGGTTACCCACCAAGATAAGGATGCGACAAGAGCCTACAAGTAACCTGCTTACTGAGTATTTTTGTACTCATTCCTTTCTACTATTTTTTTCAGGTGAGTGATTCCATGGATCGAGGCAGGAATGCATGCTGAATCTTAATGCCACAGAGGAGTGTCCTTGGGCATCTAGGAGTCTGTGCATAATTTTGTTAGATTTGTCATGCATTGCTTGTAAACCATTTCCATACTTTTCTTACTTGAACACCTTGTTTTGGATTTTAAACCTTTTACGTAATTGCAAAAGTTTTTTTTTTTTTTTTTAAATCTCGTCTTCTCTATTTGTTATTACACGATTTCATTGCATAGTCTGTTGGTCCAGCCCTTGATTTCGAGATTCAAATTTTGGGCTGTGACACTTCAACTCTACTGGAGAAAGGAGAGACTTAAAATATAAATATATCTAAGAATAGCTCAACAATCCTCACATTTGTGTCGATCAAGGTAGGTCTTAAACAAAGATACTCTAATTTTCCATACGTTAATAACTTCGCCTACGAAATGGCTTTAATGTTGGCTTGGTTGTATGATGCATGAACCTCCATATATTACACTACATAAACTACGATATCATGTACGTCGTGGTATTATGCACGCTCCTTTCCCTCCATAGCTTCTGCCAACGTGAGTTTAAGCTAGCCCAACAAGTAGACTTAGAGGATACGTATACGAGTCTGCTAGGTGGATCTATGTGTGCATGTGTAGAGAAATATTACACATTCAACTCTATCCAGACTGAAAAGTAGAGATCGTTGCATGTATTTGCATTTTCCGACCGCAACAGTGTGATTATTTACTGAGTATTTTTTTAAATTATCAAACCAAGTGCTATTTTTTTTAGATGAAGGTAAGACAACCATGTAGGGTCACTATATAGGCTATGAGAATGAAGGTATGATAGTTGCATTTTCTATTCAAGTTATAGCCCTTAGGTTAGATATCAAAATTAGTTACTTAACATTAATGTTTAAAATATGGAAGTCTCGATTTTATGGAAATGTCAATATCAATAGATAATTTTGAAAAAAAAAATATATACAACAAAAATACTAATAAATTAAATTAATAATAATAAAAAAAAAACCTATTTTACAATTTTAAATATATTAAAATACTTATCATTGACTCGAGATAAAAGAGGCATATGATGATGTAATTAATATGAAGTATAATGGATAACAATTCAAAAATTATGAAAAGGTTGTAATAAATAATTATTAGAAAAAAAAAATTAATTGCCCAGCTTAGTGAACCACGAATTATTCATCGTCTTCTTCAAAATTAAAATTAAAGTTGTTTCTATAAATAATTAAATAAATAAATAAAGAAAAGAAAAAGAAAAATGTAGCAATTATCTCTACAATTTGCTTTTCATTGACCGTGACCGAGAGTATTGACACGGACCATTGTATTCTTTTTTCATTAATATGTCGATATCTAATATTGTCCACCAAATCCACTTTTTAATCATATTGTATAAAATTGACCTTATATTTAATAAAAATATCAACACATAATATTAATAATAACCCTCTTCCTAGTTTAGAATAGTAAATTCTTATACGACGGTTTAAATATTCTCATAAATTTTTCAAAAGTTCCCATGGACTATGAGATCTCACGTCGGTTGAAAAAGAGAACGAAACATTTCTTAAAATAATGTGGAAACATCTCTCACAGACACATTTTAAAACCGTGAGACTAACGGCGATACGTAACGGGCCAAAGTAGATAATCCCTGCTAACGGTGAGCTTAGGCTATTACAAATGGCATCAGAGCCAGACACCGAGCGGTGTGCCAACAAAGACGCTGGCCCCCAAGGGGGTGGATTGTGAGATCCCACGTCAGTTGGAGAGGAGAACGAAGCGTTCTTTATAGGAATGTGAAAACCTCTCCCTAACAAACATGTTTTAAAACCGTAAGGCTGACGGCGATACATAACGATTCCAAACGGATAATATCTACTAGCGGCGTACTTGGGCTGTTACACTGACATCCATATTTTCATTAAATTGAGGTCTCTACATTTTTCATCAACATTGTCATTTAAAACTTGAGTGTTAATATTACTCTCTTTAATTTTTCGTCATGAAAATTTTGAAGTTAAGGGTTTATTATGATTTCATGCAAGTGACACAGGTGAAACAAGATTTGAGGTTTCAAACATATGCATCGTCAAATTTGTAATAAGACACAAGAATAGACGAACAACGTTGTTCATTTGAAAAAAAAAATACGTACCATTATGTTACATTGCATTGTAGTGAAACTACAAAAAGATGGTGGAATTCTGAGAAGATTTCCAAACCCATCATAACACGACGTACGACCAAACTGATTATTTAAACACGACATTGAAATGGAAAATTGAAGAAGAAACAAGAAACGGAAATGAAAGGATTTGGTTTCAAGCAGGGCATTGGAAGCCGGACGGAACCTTCTTTCCACAGTAGTTCAAAAGCAAGCTGAGGGAAACTGAGAGGTCAATCTTGAGACCCAAGGCTCTGGCCTTCACCGCAGTGCAAAGGCACACAGCAGCTTCCAGGTCAAGAAGGCCTTGGATTAGGGTGCAGCATGGGGATTTTGGTGGTGAGCCGATCACTAAGTGCACTAGATCGTCCAGCAAGTCGGCGCAGACGCCAAGCTTAAGGGTATCCTTGGGGCACTTGGGGAGTGATGGTTGCTGCCTTGACGGGGTGGGCTCGTGGGGCTTGGGTGGCGGCGGTGGGCAAGGGACATAGGTGGAGCTGACCATAGTGAAGAAGAGGAGGTTGAGGAGGAGGAGGAGGGCAATGGGTGAAGAGAGCTTGGAAGCCATTGGTGGAGAGATATTGAAGGGTTTGTAGGTTTGTGCGATGGCTTGTGAAGAATTATGAGAAGGGTTAGGGTTTTTATAAATGGGGTTTGGGAATTTGTTGTATTTTAAAACAAAAATTCCTTATAAATTGCTGGATATGAAACACCTAACTCTTTCAGTTACTTTACTAAGTTTTGAGGAATTGATTTGAGAGATGGGTTTTTAATTAGTTTGTCTTTCTTTAAAGTATTATAAAAATGTATAATAAGATATCAAATACTTTTTAAAATAAATTATTGTGGTTTGTATGGTTGGAAAATAATATTTGATAGAACCCTTCCAGACAAGTGGGTAATAGATGATAATCTAGAGATTATTTTTAGCACAAATAATTTTTACAAATATAATATGTTTTTTTTTTAAATATAACTATGAGATTTCACGTCATTTTGAAGGAGTAACCAAACATTTTTTTTTTTTTTTATAAGGGTGTGGAAACCTTCCCTAGTAAATTGTAAAATTGGCGGCGTTATATAATGAGTCAAAGGGCTTAAATATATGTTAACAATGAGTTTTGATATATATTGATGTTAGTATG
>NW_019647525.1:0-390 GCF_002806865.2 Cucurbita pepo subsp. pepo
AGAACAACAGTGGAGAGAAGAAACTAAGGTAAAGGTGAGAAGAAAAAAAGTGGGAAAAAAAAAACAATATACAGTTATTGTCCGAAAAGAACGAAGAATTTGATTTGAGGACAAATCCTTTTAAAGAAAGGGGGATGATATGAATCCAACAACTGATCACGTGCATGTACCCGAAGGACCGATTACAAGAAGCAAGGTTAAGAAGATTCAAGAGGCCTATACATTGCATCTTCAAAAGCTAGCTAGTGTACCGGTTGAAACAANACTAATATTGGAAAGTAATTAAAAGACTTGCCTTTGGTAGTTGAAGTACCAATTAAGACAATTTATTAATTCCTTATTTTCTTCAATTTTTATTTAATAGCATTTAGTAGTGATTTGTGGTTGGTG
>NW_019647525.1:6196-7394 GCF_002806865.2 Cucurbita pepo subsp. pepo
TAAACTAAGCATATGAGATTCATGCTCCTGAACTCCTTCCCCTATTGATTGATTCCTTCTCCTTCAACTGATTGAATTCAGTGATTGTTTGTGTTATTCTCAGGAAGTTCTTGTTGTTCCCCTCTTTCACGGTATCTGATTGATTGAATTATAGATTCTACTTGAAAGCCGAAAGCAGCAAGACAAGAGAAAGTCAAGGAAGCTGATGAACCTGCGAACCCCTATTACCATCTGTTCTTCTTCCTTATGAGAAGTTCTTGTTCACCTCTCCCTCCTGTATGTAAGTCAGAAAGATTAATTCGACTTATTAACCGAGACCCTGAACCTGCCTGATTGAACTACTTAACTACTGAAGGAACCTTCTTTATTCTGTCTTGAACTCAGTAAAGCTATTTGAAGAACCCGAACGGAACCTATTCAAACAATGAATGAAATCCCAAACTGTAAACAAAGCCAGCCGAAAGCAAGACAAGATTCCTGAGAGTTTACAGGAAGGCAAGACTAAAGATTCATTCTCCTCAACCTTAAACCTTATACTGATTGAACTCTTTCGGTAAAGCAGCTGTATGAGAATCTCCTTTTCTTTTCCGATATGACATTCACTACTAAACCTGAACAAAGAAAGAAGGGAGACTCCTTCACCTATCGGTTGAACAATTCCATTGCCTGAACTACTTACTCATTCAGCTTTGACTCTACTATTCCTTGACCTACACCTTCTGGAACTGCTCTTGATCCTTTCTTGCTTTCACTCTTGAACAGTAAATAAACTCGGGAAAGAAGGGAGAGTAAATTCCGATTCAATTCCGAACCTTTATCAATCTCCTGAACCTGTCTGTGGGTAAAGCAATTTCATTGCCGAACCCTGAACCTCGTAATCTCAGTTTCATGTCTTCGCCCCTTCACCTCTACAACTATCTCTCTCCTTTTCTTTTTCGATATTCCCTTTGCTACTGAACCTGACGAGAATGAAAGAATCAATGAATTAGCAGCTTGACTTACAGGAGAGGAAATCAAAGAGAAAGGAAAGACTAACGATGAATTCTTGATCTTCTCCTTTCTTGAACTGTAAACACTCAACGAAAGACTAAACGAAAGAAACGAATCATGATCCTTTACTGTGTTTGAATCAATGAATTAGCTGCTTGACAGGAGAGCTACTTACTCCTATTAATGAGAGTGAACTCCTTCGCCTGTC
>NW_019647526.1:0-1035 GCF_002806865.2 Cucurbita pepo subsp. pepo
ACCAAAAACGGCTGGCACAGAATAAAGTAACTAATGGTTAATATAGAAATAACCCTCGCAAGTAATTGTTGAGCAAGTGAGTCTCACCCAAAGTAGAAAAGTCAACTAATCACCCTCTTGACCAACTCTGAAATCGGAACACGTGTATATTAACCGATTCCATTTATTTTTCCAATTATTAAACTTTAAAACGATATTTGTAATTAATATGTTTGAGCAAATTAATTATTTAATTAGTAAACACATATTTTCTTTTGTTACTCTTACCATTAAAATTAAATTTGAGTTTCCAATTTTGTCCCTTAATTTTGTTTATTGTTTATGATATTTAAATTAAAATAAATGATAATGAGTTCATTCAATATTATCTTCTTTAAACTTTTCGTTTCGAGTTTTTCCTTGAAGTTTTTAGGGTTTAGGGTGTGGGACCCTCTAATCCACGCCTTGAATCCACAACTTTTCAGGGTCCAACGTCCTCACTGACACTCGTCCCCTTCTCCAATCAATATGGGACCTCCCAATCCATCTCCCGTCGGGGCCCGGTGTCC
This sequence comes from Cucurbita pepo subsp. pepo, assembly GCF_002806865.2. Taxonomy (NCBI): domain Eukaryota; kingdom Viridiplantae; phylum Streptophyta; class Magnoliopsida; order Cucurbitales; family Cucurbitaceae; genus Cucurbita; species Cucurbita pepo. The sequence continues at coordinate 549 of NW_019647526.1, forward strand.
TTGCTGACACTTTGCCTCATGTTCATTCTCCCCTTCGAAGCTCAGCCACTTCATTAGCATATCACCAATGTCTGGCTCTAATACAATTGTAACGATTCAAACCCACCGTTAAAAAATATTGTCTACTTTGGGCTTTCCTTTTGAGTTCCCCTAAGGGTTTTCCAAACGCATCTGCTAGAAAAAGATTTCTATATTCTTACAAAGAATGTTTCGTCTCATCCTCAACCGATACGGAATTTCACGTAAATGTAATGTAATTTTAAACTACAGTTTAATATTTTTGAAATTATTCTCATTCGGATGTATTATTGGTTCATTTATATATTATTTCACGTCACATTCAGTAATTCTTTTAAAAAGATCTATTAAACACTAAATAAATATTTAGACATCTTTTACTTGTTACAAATTTGCACTTTGTACCCTAGAAAGTTTCTTTCTCTCTCTCTCTCTACACTTTCTCTCTCCAATGTGGGTTGATGACGTG
>NW_019647526.1:6803-7393 GCF_002806865.2 Cucurbita pepo subsp. pepo
AAAAAAAAAAAAAAAAAAACTTCTGATAAATAATATATATCTAAATAAATTAAATTATGTCTGCGTTCACATTTAAAAGATAAATATAAAAATAATGGAAGTGTTTTTTATTTAAAAAAAAAAAAAAAATCATTGAAGATATCTCCCACTGTGAAATGAGATAAACATTTCCATTTTCCACACCCAACTTTCTCTTGTCCCCCAAACATTATTCTATTGTCAAAATTGGTAAAGATTTGTGTACTTAAATCATGGCCATCTAAATTCGTCAACCAACCATTTCATAGCAAAAAAAAAAAAATAAAATAAAGGACCACTTGAGCTAGTGCCCCAAAACAACTTTTGAAAGCTACCATATATGCATATATATTTGTCTTTTCCTATCGATATTAACTATTTATTGTTCTTTCGGGATCGATTTCTGATCTTTAATGAACGGATTCATACCCATATGAAGTTTTGTCTACCTGTGAGATAAAAAATGACAAATGGGTGTCGTAGGATTCTCGAGAAATTTTTCGATTTCTTCTGAAAATAGTCGAGAACGACGCTGAATTTTTATACCATTACTATTCACGTGCATTTTAAAA
>NW_019647527.1:0-310 GCF_002806865.2 Cucurbita pepo subsp. pepo
GAGTTCAGTAGTTGAGTCTCATTCATCTTTCATTAGAGAATAAATATCAAAAGAATAGGAACAGGAGAAGGAATCTTTCTTTCGGCTTTCCTCCTCTCCCTGATTTCCTTCCGGTTCAGGGTCAGTTGCTTCTCTTTCATTGAATGAATTTACTCGACTGTAAAGAAAGGTTCCGGTTCAGGGTCATCAGTTGCTTCTCTTTCATTTTCTTCTTCTTTCACTAGGGGTTCATCACTATTCTGGAACTGTAAACAAACTCTCTAATCTTTCTCCTTAGTCTTTAGAAAGGTAAACAAGAATTAATGTTTCG
>NW_019647527.1:2618-3278 GCF_002806865.2 Cucurbita pepo subsp. pepo
GAAAGAAGGTCAGGTAATATCGAGGCAGGTTCTGATTCTAGCTTTACCTTCTTCAATCCGTAATAGTCAAAGGCAATGGAATTTCAGCTGCGAGACCGGGTTCAAGAATTCAATCTGATTCCGATTCTGGTTCAGTAGCTCAGGGTTTCGGTGGAGTCAATCAATTCTCTTTTCTTTTCCTTACTCTCCTGTTCTGTCTCATTAATCTTTCTTGTCTTGCTTTCGTCTTTCAAAGCTGCTAATGAATGGACTCTCTCTTTACGGGGTAAATAGGTGAGAAGGTTAAATAGCTCAGTCAGGGAAGTCTCATGAGTTCAAGAAGGTGATTGAAGTAGTTCTGTCGTCTTCTTCTTTAGTTTCTTCTTTCCTTTCGTTGAGTCTTGAAACACTTGATGAATAAGGATCTTGAGCTGCTCAAGAATAAATAGGTTCCAGATTTCATTCATAAGGGAAATAGGGGAAGGAGCGAAGCGATGAGTCCGAGGTTACGAGGCGAATGAGCGAAGCCACGAGACTAGAAGAGGAGAGGAGTTCACTCTTTCTTTCATTCTCTTTTCTTCTTATTAGATAAAGAAAGGGTAAAGGACAGGTTCAGTAGTTCAGGCAATGGAATTGCGAGACCGAGTTCCATCAGGTCGAATGAGCGAAGCTGCGAGACCG
>NW_019647528.1:0-561 GCF_002806865.2 Cucurbita pepo subsp. pepo
CAAAACTTTTAGAAAACGTCGACCGCGACTCAGTTTTTTTACCNTTAGGGTTCGATTTGAAGCACTCTGTTTCTTCGAAATTCTATTCTAAATCATCAAGACTAATCATTCCCCACAAAATTTTCAAAAAACGTCGACCGTGACTCAGTTTTCGAAGCACGTACTTTAAACGTCCCATATTAGAGTTTCTGAATTAGGGGTCGATTTGAAGCAATATTTTACTGTTCTAATCATTACCCACAAAAGTTTCGGAAAACGTCAGCCGTGACTCTATTTTTTTAGCACGTACTTCAAACGACCCAAATAAGGGTTTCCGAGTCAGGGGTCGATTTGAAGCAATCTTTTACTTTTTTACGCACTCTGTTTCTTCGACATTCTATTCTAAATCAACAAGCCTTATGTAATAATTTCCCACAAAAGTGTCGAAAAACGTCAATAATGACTCGGTTTTTGATAAGATAAGGAATCAATACATGCGGAATAAAATTCCTATTACCTTGTTGATCGAATATCTCAAGGCAAGAACATTGTTTGAGATTCGAATCACTCCACAAGCAAGAT
>NW_019647528.1:6829-7387 GCF_002806865.2 Cucurbita pepo subsp. pepo
AAACGTCCCAGATTAGGGTTTCCGAATTAGGGTTCGATTTGAAGCACTCTGTTTCTTCGAAATTCTATTCCAAATCATCAAGATTAATGATTCCCCAAAAAAAATTTGAAAAACGTGGATTGTGACTCGGTTTTCGAAGCACGTACTTTAAACGTCCCATATTAGAGTTTCTGAATTAGGGGTCGATTTGAAGCAATCTTTTATTGTTTTACGCACTCTGTTTCTTCGAGATTCTATTCTAAATCATCAAGCCTTATCTAATATTTCCCACATAAGTTTCGAAAAACGTCGATCATGACTCGATTTTGTTAGCACGTAGTTCAAACGTCCCAGATAAAGGTCTCCGACTAAGGGGTCGATTTCAAGCAATCTTTTACTCTTTTATGCACTCACTTTCTTCGAAATTCTATTCGAAACATCAAGCCTAATTTGATCATTCCCCACAAATGTTTCCAAAAACGTCGACCATGACACGGTTTTTTTAGCACGTACTTCAAACGACCAAAATTAGCGTTTTCAAATTAGGGTACGATTTGAAGCACTCCGTTTCTTTGAAAT
>NW_019647529.1:0-442 GCF_002806865.2 Cucurbita pepo subsp. pepo
CAATTCTATCATCATAAGGAACACGTTGTTGTAAATTATGAAACCTTCTTCCAAGTTCTCTCCCTCGCATCAATACACGACCAACCGCATGTGGATTATCCTCGTGGTGATCAGAATTGTTGCCCTAATATTTATCGGTTAAGGGCGCAGGTAGTGTAATCCTCTATCGAGCTTGGTTTTGAATCTGCAATCTTCCTATTCGATCGGTCAACTCTTCTATTCCTCGAATTAGTCTTTCCATGGTTCGTTGTTATGCTTCTCTCAATCGAGCATCAGTAATGATATGAACCAAGAGACATCAATCATACAATATACTTCAATGAAGATGTGAAGAAAATATTGTTGAAATTATCAAAACATATTTCAATTCATGCCACGTTAAAGAAGAATGAAGTTTCATGTTATAACTTTGGGTAGATTACAATTTAGAGTTATTGTATTT
>NW_019647529.1:6225-7386 GCF_002806865.2 Cucurbita pepo subsp. pepo
GTGCTTCCACTAAAGGTACGGGGTCATACCATTTTAAATCCCATAAATATCTTGCCACTCATGTATGTTACAAGCTATTGGTTTGCTCGATGGCCACCATTACTTGAACCATGGCCTGGAAAGATTCCCACATCAGATTCTTCATGGGGTCTATTCCCGCCAATGGTGTTGTTGGAGGTAGTGCAGCCACATATTTTCTTGTTACAGAGCCTTCACAAGTTGGGCTCCCTCTACCTCTACCCCTTCCTCGACAGGAGGTTGTTCCCTTTCTCGACGTCCTCTTCCACGTCCTCTAGGCGGCATGGTTCTAAATCAACACACAATTTTTTTTTAAGTCTACTATTCCTAAAATAAACTACATAATTTTCCATATTATCATACACATATAATTAAGCGAAAAATCGTGTCTTCAACAACAATGTAGTCAATTGCATTTAAATTGGATCATCATTTTTAGGAAAGAGAAGAAAATCATAATTGATTGATGCATAGGCCAGTTTTAGGAAGGAAAATTAGAATAATTAGAATGGATTCAAAATGACTCCTTTGATTGGATGGTCATCAGTTGGGAAAGAGAAGAAAAAAGAATAGATTGAAAATGGCTTCGCGATAGTAGTTTTTAGGAAAGGGAAGAAAACAGAATAGATTAAAAATAGCGTTAATTGGACAGTCATATTAGGAAAGAGAGGAGAAGAAAATTGATTGAAATTTGTTTTATAATTGCATAATAAGAGAAAAAAAAATACAGAGAGGAGAGAAACAAAGTGGTACAACAGGAGAGAAGGAAAATAGAAGAGGTGAAAAATTATTATTATTTGTATCTAGAGAATATAATATTATAACAAACCATAGTTGGATTGAATGATTCAAAGCCGCATGAAATAATATTGACATATTTTCAATTTATGTTTTAGAAAATTTAGAAATAATAAAAACTTGGAATTCGATTTTTACTGAGACTGTTTTAGAGCCGTATTTCACATTGTTAGTTGGATTATTAATTAAAATGTGAAATACTAACAAAAGGTGACGAACGGTGGGATATGAAGCGAACTCCAGCAACCTTTGGAGCAGCTCTTGAGGAACGGGAGCTTACGTTAATTAAATTAGGGAAAACTTTGACTAAGGTCAACCAGGTAAGTGGCCTTACTATAGGATAGG
>NW_019647530.1:0-466 GCF_002806865.2 Cucurbita pepo subsp. pepo
TTGAGGAGGAAGTTGAGGAGATCAAATGTACAATCTACACGATAAATACTTATGAGATTTATGTTATTTGACCCAAGGTTTGGTACAAAAATAAAAAAAAATAATAGAAGTATTAACAAAGCATAAGTACTTAAGGTTCCTATGTTCAAAAGCTCTCTCCCCTCAAGTACCCTCAAGTTGTTCTTCCGCTTCAAGTTCCCTCAAAATGTTCTTCCGCTTCAAGTTTCCTCAAAATGTTCTTCCGCTTCAGTTATTTGTTTCGACATATTTCAATCGTGGGCAATTGAGGATTCTATTGACATGGCTAAGTTAGGGCATGACTCTAATACCATGTTAGATGAACACAACTCTCCACAATGGTATAATATTATCCACTTTGAGAATAAGCTCTCATGGCTCTGCTTTGGTATTCCCCAAAAGGCCTCGTACCAAATAGTATTTTTTGATTATAAACCCATGATAATTC
>NW_019647530.1:5864-7382 GCF_002806865.2 Cucurbita pepo subsp. pepo
AGTACGTCATCATATCACGTGTCATAACATTCACGTATCATCTCATAGTCACGTTGTATCACGAACATATCATGGACTTATCATCTCGTAAGCATATCATAGTCATATTGTTTTGTAAACACAGCACAGTCATATCGTTACATAAACATAACCTAGTCATATTCTTTCATAAACATATCATGGTCATATCATTTCATAAACGTATCATAGTCATGTCATTTCATAGACACAGTCTTATCATATCATTTCATAAATATATCATCGTCATCTCATTTCATAAACACATCTTAGTCATACTATTTCATACACATATCCTAGTCATATCGTTTCATAAACATATCATAGTCATGTCATTTTCTAAATGTATCCTAGTCTTATCGTTTCATAAACATATTCTAGCCATATTGTTTCATAAACATATCCTAGTCGTGTCGTTTCCTAAACGTATCCTAGTCATATCGTTTCATAAACATATCCCAGTCATATCATTTCATAAAGATATCTTAGTCATATCGTTTCATACAGACACCATAGTCACATTGTTCCGTAAACATTTCACACGTATCAAGCATATATCACGTATAGAACCACGAGGCACATGTCATGGTATGAACACCAACTTTTAACCAAACCGTTAGTAAGGTCACTTACTTGGTTTGTATTAGCAGGTGTTCTTCTTACACTCGAGTACAATTGACTATGTGAATTTTAGAACCCGACCTTAAGGAAAGTGCTACATATTAATTTATGCCATATTACTCGGTTCAAAACTACCAAATAATCTCCTTTTCTACAACTATTGTAGGTTACCGCTACTCTAAAAGAGTTGAGTTTGAGTTATATCGAGGTTGAAAATGAAAAATGTTGTCATTTGTTAATCAAAAGTGAAAATAAAAACTCGTACAATTATGCTATAATTTTACTTATGAACATTCCTTGGAATACCATATTCACAATTGAGTCCTTACTTAATAGTCAATTATTATTATTCNATATTCTCCCTGAAGAAAGAAATTCATGCGCTGTTCTTAAGAGCCTCAGCACTGTCTCCGTTTTCCTCTATTTCATCAAAGTAGTCCTCTCGAGCATTTCCAGCCAACATTAGGGCAACCAACCAGAAGAGGGATGAATCAAGGGATAGAAATGCACCCCCACCCCGAAGACAAGTCATATGAGTGAGAAAAATGTCTGTATGTTCAACTATAAAACCGATAATTATGATATTTGCTACAATTGGCCAGGTAAAACATCCATCTATCGATAAATTTCAAAGTTTGATTTTAATATTGAAATAAATAAATGTTTTTAATATGTTGTTTTCGTGGGATTTTTTTTTATTTTTTTTTAAAGCTTGATATGATTAGTATGAGTAAAATATAGACGATGTTAATTACCTATCGACATAAATTATAATATGAAAATTTGTTAGCTTATTTTGGTCATGATTGATAATCAAAACAACAATATGAGATNAGTAAAATATAGACGATGTTAATTACCTATCGACATAAATTATAA
>NW_019647531.1:0-764 GCF_002806865.2 Cucurbita pepo subsp. pepo
GATGAATATTGTAGGTTAAATTAAACCAAGTAAAACTAAACATAGGAACGTTCGACNTAAATGGATGAATATTGTAGGTTAAATTAAACCAAGTAAAACTAAACATAGGAACGTTCGACCAAAGCGAGCTTAGAGTACCAAGGAGAGTCTAAACCGTCAATGAGCTAGATTTGATGAGCTTTTTTATGCATCAACCACACCTAGCTTTATTTATGTGCTATTATTTATGTTATGTGATGTGAATGAACAATATGATGTATGTATGTAATTTCTTTTTATCTTTGATTATGACTGTGATGTTGATATGACCATGTTTATGCCCTTCGAGACACTATGATATATCATGTATGATAAGAATGAATGAAATACCTTGAATATGTCTGTACGTCTCGTATAGAATTTACAACATGACTAATACGGAAGTATTGCATCCATCGTTTCATTGAACGATGATTTTTAATTGGGATCTCATACATGTTTAATAGGACCTCATACATGCAATATTATTCGTGTTTCTTTCTTTTCTGTCGGTTTTCAGTAGTGTGAATGTGAACTAGTCCATAATCAGGCCTAAAGGGTATGTTAGCTAGCTGACACAGTGGATTCAAGCATATTTGTATAATCCATGTGTAGAGAAGGATTATGCATTCAACTCTAACCGGAAGAGGAAGTAGAGCCCAAGGAATAAATTAGGTTCTACCAATGATGATACATGTTATATGTGAATACATTTTCTAACCCAAACAATCGGGTCACTTAATATT
>NW_019647531.1:6492-7380 GCF_002806865.2 Cucurbita pepo subsp. pepo
AAAAATCAGAAGCCTTCGCTGCATTTAAAAACTTTAAAATTCATGTCGAGAAGAAAACAAACTCATTTATTAAAGCCTTACAAACTGATCGAGGAGGAGAGTTTACATCACAAGAATTCACCAATTTTTGTGATGTAAATAGTATACAAAGACAACTGACAGTTATGAATATTGTAACGATTCAGATTTTCCATTTTTGCCTTGTTTGGTTAAGATTTTTTTTTTTTTTTCTATAAATTACATACCATGTTATGCATTTATTTTCACTCGAAAAGGTGCAATTTTAAACCAGGAAGTTATTACCTTGATGAAAATGGAAAAGATTCGGGTTTCTGGAATAAAAATAGAATAAATAATTAAATGTAATCTCCCCGGAAATCGAGGATTGAGACTTTTATTACCCAATAGAAACATTCCTATTTATCTGAGTTTCTTCATCCTAAAACCCTAGAATGCAAATGTGTTCATATTATTTTTATATTTCTATGCCCAACCTTTTACCTCCCTTGAAAAAGATTCGCTCCAAACTTTCCTCCGGAACCTTGGGGTTGCTCTTCGGATGAATGAATCGGGTACGGAAGGCAAGGTTTTTGGAATAGGGTCGAGCCGCAGACGCACACCCAGCAGCTCCGGCAGCTTCGCACGCGTACACAATGCGGGTCGGCTCGCATGTATACGAAATCGGCTCGGTTCCGTCAATTTCCGCAGCTCGACTTGGCGGCTTAGTTGGCCGGCTCGGCAACTAGGCTTAGCGGCAAGGTATCACTATAATATATCGATTCCAAGGTTTTTGGCCCTTCCGAAGCCGTTTCTTCCCTTAGTTTTACCATCCGAGGCCATTATGGCTCCTAAACGTTAAAGACAGCTTAGGTCGGGGGTTTATTTTGA
>NW_019647532.1:0-1875 GCF_002806865.2 Cucurbita pepo subsp. pepo
TTTCAAGCGACACAATCTTAACCTACGTCCAATGCTACATGCGTTCCAAGCGACATAGTCTGAACCCGCATCTTAGGGCTTGCTCTTCGATACGGTCTAAAAACCTATGCCCAAGGCTTCATGCGTTCCAAGCGTTATAGTTTGAAAACATACATCAAATGCATCTTACGTTCCAAGCGATGTAGTCTAATCCTGCCTCAAGGGCTTGCCTAATGATACAGTCTGAATACCTACGCTTAAGGAAAATGTATCATTAGTCTGAATACAGTCTGAATCCTGCCTCAAGGGAGATTTTTCATGTGTTTTATGAAGGAAATTAGAGTTGATTTGGACCAGAGTGTTGAATCTGATGAATATGAAGAAGCTAAATTTTTTTGTAAGTTTTAGTTTTTGACAATATGTGGACTCGATTCTTTCTTGCCGTGATTGACTAAAAATTAGGAGAAAAAGTCCTTAGTAAAGGTGGATTAAAAGCCTACAATTTTCTTGAAGAAACTAAGTTAATTGGAGTTGTGTAGAGAGAGTTATGAAAATATAAAGAAAATAGAAAAGAATCGAAAATTGGTTTGGAAATGTGTAAATTTTGATAAAGGTGTCGAATGCGCCAATGACAGCACGTGAGAGAGATTCCAAAATTTTAAAGCTCCTAACACGCAGAAAAGCTAGTTCAGGAAGACATGCGTCATCCTTGTAAGTAACCACCTAGAATTTAGGCAAGTAATACTTGTAGGGATTGCTAGGACATATTAACATGTAAGAATGAGCGTTAGTGTTGAGAAAAAGGGATAGTTAAAGAGATAGGAATAGATAAAATAGATGAAAGCTGCAATGCCTTGTTATTGTTTTCTGACTAGATGCTGAGAAGACACAATTCTAGTATTCCTAGGTTTATACACTGGACCAAAAATAGTAAAATATGGAAATCTACATAATTCTAGTATTCCAAATATGGAAATCTAGATAATAGTAAAATAGGAAAATCTAGATAAATTGAAATCTAATGCCAATCTCCTAAAATCTTGTTAGTTTGAATATCTGAATCATATCTCAACTACTTTAAATCACATCTTCTCTTTAAATATTTTGAATCATATCTCAACACTCTCCCTTGATTCAAAGTTGCAGATGTCAAGTACATAGTTTTTCTTTTGACAAGGCCTTCATAAGTATGTCTGCTTCAACCCGTACAATGTCTGTCTCAGCTTGTATACCTTTGCTTCTTTGTATTCCTTTATGAATTCATCTGGCGGTGTTACATAAACCTCTTCTTGTAAATCTACATCAAATTGATAAACAGGCCACTGCAATGGGTTGCACGTCTCATGTAAATCTCCATAGAACTTTTCGTTTGGAAAGTCAACCATATCCCATGTTCCATTTTTCTTAACGGACTGTATCTCTACTGCCATGGCTTTCTTCCAGTCTTCTTTTTCAGTTGCTTCTTTATAATTCATAGGTATGAAACAGTAAGAGCAAATTGACATGATGCATATATGTCAGCTAAAGATTTATACTTTCTTGGAGGTGTCTCATCCGAAAGTTCTTTAAGAGAAGAATTGTTGTTCAGTGATGCTGAAATGATGAATTTGACACATTTTGTGTTGCAGTGGATGCACTGGAGTTGACCCTTGTCTCTTCATTTGGGGAAACTTCAGGTGTAATCTTTTGCTGCTTCTGTTCTTTACTCCAATCCCAACTCACATTCTCATTAAATATTACATCCCTTCTAACTAAAATCTTTTCACTAAGGGGTTGTATAATTTATATGCCTTTGATTGAGTACAATAGCCAATGAAAATGCATTTTTCAGATTTTTCATCAAGCTTTTGACGAATTTGAGAATGTTTCAAAGCATAAGCAACACAACCAAAGATT
>NW_019647532.1:2239-7379 GCF_002806865.2 Cucurbita pepo subsp. pepo
TCTGCCCAAAATTGGTTTAGAAGTCTCCTTGCTTGTTACATACTTCTTGCCATCTCCACAATAGTTCGATTTTTTCGTTCAGTGATTCCATTTTGTTCTGGAGTGTAAGGAGCTGTTAACTCCCTTTGGATGCCCTCTTCTTCACAAAACAGATTGAATTCTTTAGATATGAACTCGTCACCTCTGTCTGTGCGAAGAACTTTAATGTGACAGCCACTTTGGTTCTCCACCATAGCTTTAAAAATCTGAAACTTCTGAAAAGTTTCTGACTTATGTTGTAGGAAGTAAACCCAACTCATGCAACTATAATCATCAATGAATAGTAAAAAGTATATACTCCCACCCAAGGACTTCCTTTGCATTGGCCCACATAAATCAACATGAATTAGTTCTAGACAATGTGGAGCTCTTTTATCTTTTCCAACAGGAAAGGACTTCCTAGTCTGCTTGCCATAAATGCATCCTTCACATAAATTAGTTGAGTCAATTCTTGGTAATCCGAAAACCATACATTTATCCCTGAGTATTTTCAGGTCATTCATATGAAGATGTCCATATATGAGATGCCATAATGTTGAGTCATCTTTCGTGTTAGCAGTAAGAGCAAAATCCTCCATGTTAGAAACATCTAATGGAAACATCTTATTTGAAATCATGTGAATTTGAACTTTATGGCCTGATTTCTTATGTGTAATGACACATGTGTTGTCATCAAATAGAACGGAATGTCCTCTGGTAATTAATTGTCCAACACTCAATAAATTGTACCCTAAATCAGGTACAAATTGAACATTATCTAATTGTTTTATCTTACCATGACGGGTTTCGACTTTCACTGTACCTTTTCCTTCAACTTGCATCTCTTTTGTATTTCCAAGTTGCACCTTAATTTTTTGTGTCACATCAAGCTCTTTGAATAAAGACTTGGTGCCTGTCATATGGTTCGAGCATCCGCTACCAACAAACCATAAGTCACCTTTTTTCGGATTAGTATCCATGTACGCCATAAACAGTTTTTCTTCTTCTTCTTCATTCTCTGCTGTAAAATTCATTCATTGATTTTTATACCAACAATCAGATTTTGTGTGCCCATACCTTCTGCCATGGTAACATTGTTTGGCATTTCTTTGTTCATTGAATTGTCTTTGTCCATCACTTCTCCATCTACCTCTGTTATCGTGACCACCATGGAAGCTACGAAATCCTCCTCTTCCACGACTTCTACCTGCTAAATGAATATTTTCTCTTTCGTTGTTTTCGTTGTTGGTTGTCTCCTTTACTTGTAGTGACTTTTCTTTGTTTCTTTCTGATGATATATTGATTCTTGCCTCATGAGCCTGAAGCGAGTCCATCAATTCATCAAGGGAGAGTATGGATAGATCCTTAGCTTCTTCTATGGAAGCCACCACATGGTCAAACTTTGGAGTCAAGCTTCTCAACACCTTTGCAACAATTGTTTCGTCTGAGATTTTCTCTCCATAGGTACGCATCTGACTGACTATTGCCATTGCTCTTGACAAAAAATCAGCAATTGATTCGCTATTCGTCATGAGTAGAGTTTCAAAATCACATCTTAGAGATTGCAATTTCATTTTCATGACCTTTGAATCTCCTAGAAACTCCTTCTTTAGAATTGACCATGCCTGCTTTGATGTGGTTGCTGCTGCAATTTGTGAAAAAATAGTCTCATGAACTGCTTGCTGAATAATGAATAGAGCCTTGACATCGTTTTTCCTACTTTCTCTTAGTCTCTCTTTTTCTTCTATTGTGGGTTCAAATACATCAACGAACCCGTGCTCCACCAAGTCCCATAGCTCCTGCGATCTGAGCAAGGTCTTCATCTTGATGCTCCACCACTCATATTTCTCACCATTAAAGATTGGTAACAACGGTGCAGAGGAAGAAAAACCAGCTACTGCCATTTTTGTTTTGTGAAAGAAAATAATCACTCACTCTTGTGTCGAAGGAACTTGGCTCTGATACCAAATTTGTTGGAAAAGGGATAGTGAAAGAGATAGGCTCTGATACCAAATTTGTTGGAAAAAGGATAGTGAAAGAGATAGAAATAGATAAAATAGATGAAAGCTGAAGTGCCTTGTTATTGTTTTCTGACTCAATGTTGGAAAAGGGATAGTGAAAGAGATAGGCTCTTATACCAAATTTGTTGGAAAAGGGATAGTGAAAGAGATAGGAATAGATAAAATAGATGAAAGCTGAAGTGCGTTATTGTTTTCTGACTCAATGTTTAAAAAGGTTACCCAATTCGAGTATTTATAGGCTTATACACTGGACTAAAAATAGTAAAATATGGAAATCCAGATAAATTCAAATCTACTCACAATCTCCTAAAATCTTAGTAGTTTGAATATTTGAATCATATCTCAACTACTTTAAATCATATCTTCATTTTGAATACTTTGAATCATATCCTAGAATGAACCAGGTGAAATATTATGACACTTTATATTATAAAATTACGAAATTGCCCTTAAAACAAGAGAATTGAGAAGCATACCTAATTTATTGTCTTCCATTGTGGGATGATGGAGGAAGGGTTATTTTAATTTGTTCTTTGAGTGATTGATGAATGTTATCTTCTTGTTAAACTTGTTTGATTATGGGTATGATTTAACCTTATGAATTTCATGCGTTAAGGGTTGGTAGGAATATCTTCGTAATAAATATTTGTTAGTGGGTAGACAAGCTCTACACGTTAAAGACGATCGATAGATATTTTTTTCCTAGTAGAGTATGCAATAAGAACTCAGTTAAGATTAGGGCGTTGCATCTATGGCGGCTTATAGGTAGAACTAGAGGGTAGAGGCGGTTTAGGGTCGACACTCTGATCCCCTTATAAAACTAATAAGAATTAAACATGTTCAAGAGGAATAAAAGTAAATTGGAAGTTCAACCCTATCATTGAACATTACCCTAACTTATAAGAGTGTCTTCCATGCTAAATTCAAATTAGAATATGATTCTAATAAGGATTTTCTATTTATAAATTGAAACATGACGTTAGTTAAAAGACAAACAACGTTATCATTCGTGAAACTGACAGTAAGATAAGTAGGAATTTCAAGTCAACAGAGGATTCCTTTCTGGTCGGTTCTCATAAGTGGAGGAGAGAAAAAGTATCCCGACAGTATGAATATAGTTTGTACACAGCTCGAAACCATGCCCTTTTTTTCAACTATAAAAACTAACCATTCCTCGACAACTACAAGCCAAAATACACAACAAGGCCATGGCAGGAAACAACAGACAGAAGAAGCCTGGCTTTTCATTTTCAATCTGCAGCCTATTCAAAAGCAAAAATGGTAGTAAAAGAGATTGTTTTAACCCTACTGATCCCACTCTTGATGAGGGCTTGAGTTTCAATAAGTCGTGGCCGAGCGATGAGGACGAACGTCACAATTGGGTTGCTGTGTCGGGTATTGACCAAAAAGCTGAGAAGTTCATCAGAAAGATCCATCAGAGTCGTGTTTTAGAGGCCGAGCGCTAAATTGATGGTATAGTTATACGGTCTTAATAAGAGTGTTCATTCAAGACTACTTAACTTAAAAAGAAGAGTTCGGTTTGATGTATGTCAGGCGCGCAGGCATGACTATTGAAAATTTCAATGTTTTGGATTGACAAGTGGACAAGTCATATTAAGATATTGGTTCTAGCGGGGCTTGAACTTGTGACCTTCGACTTATAAGACCAACACTCTAACCAATTGAGCTACAGAACCTTGGATGCTTTGATTAAATCAATACTTAAATGAAAATAATATAATAATACGTTACGAACAAAATAAGTTTTAAATAAAATTGTTTGCTTTGAAGCTAGATGCAAAATCAAAACCGTACCCATAAGTCGAATGCTACCACGACTCGCATTCTCCGACGACTTACACAATTTTTTTTTTTTTTGATGGACGGTTTTCTCTAAATTGAGTGGTCAAAAATGAAAATTTGCTTGACAAGAGAATAAACTCATTTGAAGAATTATCTCAAAATTTTTGCCAAAAAAAAAAAAAAAATCTTCCAACAAAGATTTGTGGAATTAAAGTGTAGTTTTATGGGCGTGAGTTTCCTCCGACCTTTTTCCAAGTTCCGATGGCGACAAATAGGATCTACGGATCATTACGAGTATAAAGACCTTACCATGGTTACATACCGAGTTGCTTTTAACATGTGGTTTATTCTGTTAAAAAATATTTAGTACTGAATTCTAGTTTATCATATATATCATATTTGATATTTTATTATAGGCAAATATTTAGATATTTGTTATTAGAGTATCTTTCCATTTATTGCTCTTCATGTAATTTAAGAAAACTTTCACACCCATTTATGTGAGGTGGTTTTAGCACATATTCTCAGATTCGTCACGACACTGCATTCGAATCTCTTCCTCGTCGGTATGTGTTTGTCGAAAAATCTCGTAGGTGGTGTTCTGGGGAGGCTAACAATCGCTTGGTGTGTCGTGTGAGTGGGTTGTGAGGGAGGGAGCGTGGTCTATTTAGTGGGCGAGGATTCATGCACCCATCAGAATTCTCGTATTCTTCGATGACTGATGCATATTTTATATTAAAGAAAAGAAGTAATTTAATGATTCATCTAAAAAATGTGTAATCCATTGTGCTCGGGTCGAATTCATTTTTTGTGGCGCTATAGTTCACCTCGAATTAGTATGCCTAGGTCTAACTATTTGATAATTTCTTTTCTTACTAATTCCTTATTGTTGGGTTTAGTCTACATTGTAGTTCCATTTATTTGAATTGACCTTCCTCTAATTGAATTTTGTGCATGCTAAGTGATGGACTAATTCCTTTAATATCTGATGCAAAATTAATGGTAAATTTTATATGTTTGACTTCCATGAACTTTTTCTTGGGTAGTGGCTATTGTTGTTTGCAGGCAGATTTTCTAAGGGGTCTATTTCTCAATTCAAATATGGAACTTTTTGTATGTCAAAATTTTATAAGGATACTTGTTGACTCTGTATCACTGCATCATTCTTAAATATATACTCCTTTATCAGACTTTCCAAAGATGTTTCAGGAAATTGCTTATCTTGGCGAGCTCTAAAATCGGAAGGATGATTCGCCGTGGGTTGAGCTTGCTGATTGTATGTATTTTGATTGTATTGA
>NW_019647533.1:0-1020 GCF_002806865.2 Cucurbita pepo subsp. pepo
TTTTTAAGTTCGATTTTGATTCTAATAAATTCCATTCATCAAAATATTAATCATAAACTAATTGGACTGATGAATGATGATTTAACACGACATAGCAATAAGAGAAAGAAGTCTCGATATCGTTTTCTAACGTAAAATTTCATATTACATATCAAAATTGGAGCTCAATTGTAACTTGAAGCAAGCATATCCTCTCATTGATAATGATATCATACTCTAATGAGCTGAAACCGAGAACGATATTCCTGAAAGAACCTGATTGTATCGAGTACTCGGGCAGGCGAGAATCGAGCCTGGTGTATTATACTTACATCTGTAGCTGAAAGCAAACTATAATGGATGGATTTGGAAGATGCTTGTTTCATCTCCAGAAGCAGCTGAGTTCCATTCTCTGAACCGTGTCTAGACATCTGTTTGAAGGGTAAAAGGCAAAGATTACTAACAGATGATTAACAACTAGATGCATACTAATACTAGCAATTAGAGTAATTTTTGGCTTAATGGCTATACCTCGAGTATAACCGAGCGTCAAAGTTTCGACTATCATTGGACGTTAGACTGCAGAGAAGCGACATCTACTGAGCTCATTCACCTGACGATTACCTAGTTACCACGTGGCCGCTTTAGAGAGGTACCCCGCGTGCCATATGGTCCATACACACTTGATCCATACCCATTTAAACTGAGGTCTCCTGATGGATGGTTCTGCTGTTTAGCTGCCTTTTGCTCCTTGGGAGACTTGCTTTGTTTATGTGTATTGCACTCTGGAGCGCGCTGCTGCCGGGTTGCATCTTGGTTTTGAGGGCGTTTGCGTCGCTTGAATCGCTTCGGCTCTCTACGTGACTGCAGAGTTGAGCATGCATAGACTGAATTAGATGAAGCCTTAACTTGAGGGCTTGATGGGTCACTTGGTTTTGCTGTTCTAAGATCAGGCAGTGGTAAAAGATTCCGACTTACCAGATCGTTCAAAATAGATTTTCGATTCGCTTCATGAACAGTAAAATTCTTATAATTTGAAAG
>NW_019647533.1:6905-7378 GCF_002806865.2 Cucurbita pepo subsp. pepo
CATGCAGATCATACAAGCACCAAGAACAAAGTGATTAAATTGATAAAGTCCAATTCTATTTTCATCATAAACATCAGCTACTTCAAGATAATGACCAAAACAGATCCCCACTCCAAAGGATAATAAAGATCTATACAAGAAAGATAATTAGATATCATTTAGCATAAACTACCGGCAGAAGAATACCTTATATCCAATATCACTTCCAACATTTTCTCCTCTTTCATAGGAGATTCGCTCAGCAACTAAAACAAGGCAACAAATTCAAAGAAAATGGAAGTAAAATGACTAATAATAGTAAACTAAGTAAACATCATAATTTTAAAAAGAAAAGGATAGGCCGGAAAGGTAATAAATAGAACAAACCTGACATAGTGGATATTTGTCGAGGATGGGTACAGACTATCTTACATGCTTCTCCCTTACCCCACATATAATCCAAAAGAAACTGAGGGACCTATAACATATTTTAC
>NW_019647534.1:0-558 GCF_002806865.2 Cucurbita pepo subsp. pepo
AGAGTTATCCCTGCTAATATTAAAAATGAAAATTCATAAGTCTGACACTCTCCCACGTGACCTTTAAAAAAGAAATAATCACTAATTTTAGATTGAATAAGCAAGTTATGTTTTTAGATTGTATAGTCAGGTAATAAACTTGTATTAGGTGCGTTGAACATGGATAAAACATGTGTGACCTTCAAATCTTCAGTCTAACAATCTCCCAACTGAGCTACTCTTGCTAACATTAAAAATGAATATTTATCAGTAAAGGTATTGGGTACGCTTCTGGAAATTCAATAAAAGGCAATAGTATTAGACCGAAAAATTCAACTAAGGCATTGGGTACGCAGTTATAGTACGACATTCCACCCATAAACAGATGGTCAAACAGAAATGCTCAAGCAAATATTGGAAGACATGTTGAGGGTATATGTGATGGATTTTGCAGGAAGCTCGGATAAGTACCTACCCCTTATGAAATTCACTTATAACAATACTTGCCAAGCCACCATACAAATGGCCATATACGAGGTTCTCTATGGACGAAGATTTCGATCCCTTATCTTTTGGGAA
>NW_019647534.1:6082-7378 GCF_002806865.2 Cucurbita pepo subsp. pepo
TAACTTCTATTCTTTTTTCTTCTCTCTACAGTAATTATCGCAAACCCTATGTAAATAATTTAACAGCGGTCTAGATCTAAAAGATCTAAAAGATATAATAATAATTGCTCATGGATTTCATTAACAAAGAAAATAAATGAAATAATGATGATACATTCCATAAACAACTTAATATATAGTTGTTAATAAGGGCATTTGGTCTAGTGGTATGATTCTTGCTTTGGGTGCAAGAGGTCTCGAGTTTAATTCTCTGAATTGCCCCTCCAAAAGAAAAAAAGCACAATATTGAAAAAAAAAAACAAAAAAAATAAAATAGTTATCAATGGGGCCTAACCCAAAGGAATGCGTGGCAATGCACCTTCAACTTATATAAAATTTTCATATATTGAGGCACGGAAAATATATAGACTAGCAACTAAGAATTATAAATCTACAACAAAGGCATTTGGTCTAAGTGGTATGATTATCGCTTTGGGTGTGAGAGGCCTCAAGTTCGATTCGATTCTTAAAATGCCCTTAACAATATTATATCAAAATGAATTATGCAAGATATTATGCAAGATAATATGATTCAAGATGTGGTTTTTTAAACATTGAACCAAGAAGATGAGAATAGAGAATGAAACATAAAATGTGGTTTTTTAAACATTGAACCAAGAAGATGAGAATAGAGAATGAAACATATTGTTGGAAGGGTCGGACTTCAAAAAGAGCATTACACAAATTGTTCTAGAAACTTAAATAACTGATGAAGAAGTTCATCTTGTGACATCATCTGTTGTCACAATCCTTTTAATGCGCCCAAATAACTGATGAAGAGTTCATCTGTTGTCACAATCGAGCCTTAGGTTCGAATAGGTCATTTGTCACAATTATTTTAATGCGCCCAAATAGCTGATGAAGAAGTTCATCTGTTGTCACAATCCTTTTAATGCGCCCAAATAACTGATGAAGAAGTTCCAGAGAGCGTTAGGTTCGAATAGGTCATCTGTTGTCACAATTCTTTTAATGCGCCCAAATAACTTATGAAGAAGTTTCAGAGAGCCTTAGGTTCGAATAGGTCATCTTTTGTCACAATCCTTTTAAGGAAGATGGGCCCAAATAACCAATGAAGAAGTTTCAGAGAGCCTTAGGTTCGAATAGGTCATCTGTCATCACAATCCTTAAGGAAGATGCGCCCAAATAACTGATGAAGAAGTTTCAGAGAGCCATAGGTTCGAATAGATCATATGTTGTCATTCGAATAGGTCATCTAAAGAAGTTTCAGAGAGCCTTAGGTTCGAATAGGTCATCTGT
>NW_019647535.1:0-7367 GCF_002806865.2 Cucurbita pepo subsp. pepo
CATGCAAAGTATACATTTTTTTAACAGTGAGCTAGTAAGTTATCTATTTGGTAATCTCAAATCACTTTTTCATACCAGCCCTTTGATTTCATAGTTAGTACTTTACAAAATTGTCTATAGCAGGCTATAAGATATTACTATCTAGTGCCTCCTTGGTTATTTTTTGTTATTTTTATTTGAAGCAATTTACTAGGATAGTGGATACATTTTTTTCTTCATCTCTATGGATAGAATTTCATCATTTTTCTATGTTTTGAGATAAACTAAATTATCTAACCTTTCTCGACAAAAATTATTTTCATCCATATTCTAGTGTTTAATAGTTTACTGAGTTCCTTTCATTTTATTATATCTCCACCATTATAATATAAATTTTACTAAATATAAACATGTTTTTGAATCATCACTATACCAAATAGCATTTTCATGTCTAATAAATCATGATATAATATGAGAACATTTATTATCTTTCATGGAGCATATGTGAAGATGACAAAAAGTCTCGGGCAAGACCATAGAAACATTTTGGACCTACAATTTAGGCTAGTCAACTGAATTTATAAGCCTAGAGCTATCAATTTGAACAACCCTATTTTTTCGATAAAACAAAGACTTCACTATCTAGTTTTTAGTAGATTAGTACACTACAACTCCTTATTCACAATATAAACCTTACTAAATCTAAATATCATCAATACATCAAGGTAAATCATATCATAACAAAACAATATCATTTATTATCTTTTGTAAGGCATACCTAATGATGACAGTATTTCTGCCAAAGAGCAACGGAAGTATGTTAGGCCTACATCGTAGACTGGTCTACAAAATCTAAAAACTTAGGGCTCTGATACTAACGGTAACGATCATAATTTTTTTTATCTAAGTTAAAGTCGTCACTACATGCATGCCTTATTTAACATATGCGAAAATTTGAAATAAAACATTTACAATTGAAGCAATGGACTTACATTTAATTTAAAACAATAAAAATAGAAATAACGTAGTCTTTGAACACAAACACAAAAAAAGAGAGAAATAAATAAACCTCGTATCAACTACTAAATGAAAATCAATGCATACTACTGCCATATCCTGACTTCCATGGCTGTTCCAGCATCCACCGTAAGTCACGTGGTGAAGAAACAAGTTTGAGGAGGAATGATAGGCTGTAGCTCCCGAATTCGAGGAAACCCAAGAACACGATACCCAAAATCTAGACGCTTGTAACTCACGATTGAGGACTCGATTAAGCTAACTTCTTTCTCTTATTAGTTGTCCCTACTTCATAATTTATAGATGGATGATCCACCACCATTGAAACGTCTAGAATTGTCATAATTCCATTCTTGATTTTTCTGGATCTTCCACCCGATATACCTACTTCGGTTAAAGCATTTCCAACCTTAATTTGAATTCTAGCCGTTAAATGAGATGATCTATGAACGCTCTAGATTGTGTCCAATTTTGGAGGAAAACAAATAGTTAGATTTTGAGATTCCATGCATTTTGTGTAGAGGGTCGCTATGAAAGTTCTGATTCGGGCCAAAAGGGTAATTATCCAATATTTTAATATTATTTTCTAAAGAAAAAAAAATCTAGAATTTTTCCAAAGAACTTTAATCATCATTTTTTCTTGGTGAGCACCTTGAAATTCTTCCTCTAAAGAATTAAAAAATTCCGGAAGTTTGATCAAGATTGGAAAGAATTCTATTTTCTAAATTTTGGGACTATACATTACCTCTTATAAGCATGGGGTGTTACACACACTCTCAAAGAAGTTCCTCTAAACCAATTCCTTTAGCTAGAAGGAAGAAGAAGGAAGAGGTTCTTTGAAGAAATCAGGCCTTAATAACCTCTAGAAACGGCTGCTTCATAAGTTTTTCTTTTTGTAGAGCTCCGGCGAGGAAAAAGATTTCCGACGAACTTTGGAGATTAATAACTTAGGCTGCGATCCACGAGAAGGTATGAAACCAACCTCAAGCCCTTCCTTGTAACACCATCTTCAAGTTTCATGAAGAAATGGAGGGGGAAAATCCCGTGATTGAAGTTGTGGAGGAGAATTTTCAGGTGGCGGCATTATCCATTGTGCGCGTCTTGTTCGTATCTAGACGATGTCAAATCAAAAAATGACTCACCATTGATTTTTTCTCAATTTTAACCCTCTTCTAGACCATTTCTCATGAAATATTTTATGGTTCCAGAAATTAGACATCCTAAGGATTCTGTAAAACAAAATTTGAAATAATTCGGATAATGGAAGCTCGAGAATGGAGTTCTCGAACATCGATGACAAGGTAAGTACCCATCATCGACTTTTCTTAAGAAATACTTGAATCTATGTATGAACCCTAAACTAAGTATGATTTAAAGGATAATGAAAGAAAAACACCAAGAACCGAGAGTTAAGGCTCTGAACCGATCAAATTGCTCGGGATTTAAGTAATGTTAAAGTAACCTACTTAATGAACTCTGCTGCGTCTGAAACTTTAATGATGAGTATATTATGACATGTTAAGATTATATATGAAATTTGGCTACAATTGGATAAGGTTAAGTAGCTAAACCAAGAAACGATATCAAATTACCATAATACCCTTAAGGTAACTTATCTTCGGTTCATGCTCTAAATGATCTCAAAATAATATGAAACTTTGTAGTAGATCTTATTTTGAGATGTTTGATGATGTTGTGAAGTTTTAAGTAGCGAAACCAAGAATTAGGGGGTAAAATGGTCAAAATTCCCCTTGGATTCCTTATGATATTCAAGGTCTAAACACTCCAAATGACCTACTACTTTTTATATGTTCTATTCCTAAGGACATTAGGTGCGTTAAAAATTTCATGTTGATTAGAGTAAGTTTGGAACCTAAACCAAGTTTGGGCCTTATAAACAGTTGAAGGAAAGTACCTCAAGGAATTCTTACTGAGTATTCAAGATTCTTCTAGAACTCTCTAAAGAATATATTATGACTCTATGAATTTTTAGAATAACTCAGGCATGTTACTATGCTGGGTTCATAAGCTTAAGATGACATGTTAGAACTTATGCCTCAAGATTATGAATTAAGGAAATACTACACAAGCTCTACAACTACCAAGGTAAGAAGAATGCTAGGTACTACTCAAAGGTAAGGGACCAAGGTCTTCAGACACAGAAACTCAAGAAATTCCTAAGACCTCCCACCGTATAGAATGTTCATGACTCATACAATGCTACTTAGAACGTATGAAGCCTTGAGCGTAGGTATTTAGACTATGTTGCTTGGAATGTATGAAGCCTTGGACATAGGTATTCAGGTTGTATCACATGGCAAACACTAGATGAAAGATTTTAGACTACGCTACTTGGAACGTATGAAACCTTGAGTGTAGGTATTCAGACTATGCCACTTAGAATGTAGGAAGCCTTGGGCATAGGCATTAAGGTTGTATCACAAGGTAAGCCTTGATGCAGAATCAGACTACATCGCTTGGAATGTAAGAAGCTTTAGATGTAGATTTGTGATAAGCCCTAGATGCGGGTTCAGACTACGTTTCTTGGAACGTTTGAAGTCTTGGACATAGGTTGTTAGGTTCGTGACTGATACCATAAATCCTATGTGGAGTGTCTTGGATAACGAACCAAGAACCTAAAAAGTAACCATGAATAAGACAACGATCTACGACGAGAACATGGGTCAATTACTAAATTTTGAAAACAAGAACCGAGAGCCATAGTACTAAGGCCCTTAGATCAAGACCAAGGTTGAGACCTCATAATCATAGGACAAAGGTCATTAGGGATAGATCACGATAAGAATTCACAAGTCAAGAACATAACTAAAGGGGCCTAAGTACTTGCAACAAGAACTAAAACAAGAAAAGAAAGAGTATGTTATCCTACCATACCAAGGACCCGATTAAGAGCCTACAAGTAGGATACTTATTGAGTCTACTATCAGCCTACATGCTACCTTGGAAATCACTGACAACCCACATGATCAACGTCCTCCTGTAGGACAGAGCCATTGGGCAGGACAATCAAATAAACTATCAAGTGATACATCCCTAACCAACCTCACACCAAACTCAAAGGTTCCATATTGGAGTTGAAAGGGAAGTGGAAGCTTTGCAAACACTAGACACTGTATCGACTAGAATTACCTACATGCTAACTTGAAAATAATATCGACGGACTTTTTTTTCCTTAAGACACTTGCTTTAATTATTTTTTACTAGAAGCTACTCTACCAACTTTTATTGATGCAATAATGCATTTAATAAATATGAACTATATGGATAAATATCTAATCTTATCACTTGTCACATTTATAGGTGACAGGATGAGATTTATTTTAATAAAAAACATAATTTTTTTGCGATTGGATAACATAAATTAGTACCCAATAATTTTCACAAATCTATAATCATCCTCTTTCTCCATATATTTTTACCCAACTAAAAAAAAGAATTTGAACATATAGGACTAAGTAATGAAGGAAATTATAGGTAGAGGTGTAACCACTGGAATACTAAAAAATATAGATTTTAATCCATTGAAATTGTCTATCCAAATCTTAACATTATATAATTGTTATTACACCGGTTCGTATAAATAATTTTAGTTGCATCTAGTCAAAACTAAAAGATAGGATTATAATACTTGCACATGGATTTTATTAATATCTAAATAAATGAATGAAATAATAATATATTCAATAAATTTTTTTTGTCATAAGTGGGCATTTGGTCAAGTGGTATGATTCTCGCTTCGGGTGCAATAAGTCCCAAGAATTGAACTCATATATCATATCTAAGTGTTGAAACTCTATCAAATCCAAAGCTGAAAACAAAAACACCTACATCATTTTCAAAATTTAGAGATCTATAAGAAATAAATAAGATAGTATTATTTTTTAAAGTTCATAGATTTATTACAGACAAGTTATTATAGTTATTATAGGACATTGGACTTTGAATCCAATAACTTTCAAATGTCAGTGGGACTTTTCCCATATTTCTTTACATATATATTTTGAACATCTATGTCCCATGGTCTACAAGCTCTAAATCATGGGGTCCACAAAGGGTTAGGTAGCCAATTCTGTAATTTTGAGGGCCTATTTTCTTCCTTATATTTCTCTCCAGCTAAAAGATTTGTTTTAGAGCAAGCTCATGGTCTTAATTTTGTAATTTGATCATCCTCTCCAACTTATTCAATAGTAGAATTTTGTTTCCTTAGGCAACCTGATCTAGGACGTATTAATTCTCAATTTCTTTATCAAAAGCGCTCAACTTAATCTAATAAAGCTAAAGAAAGATTCAATTTTGAAGAAAATGAATTGTAGGTAAGATTTCGATCCTTACCCCAAATTTTACACGAAAATAATTTTCTTCAATTGGACACGCCCAGAGTCTTGTTAATCTTCGTGGTCTTGTATGGAAATATTACTTGAAGGTGCAAAAATCGAACCAGATATGTCTCTTGCCAAATATGGGTGTAGGATCAGATTTTATTTTCGAGCTTCAACCTTCTTCCTTTAATGGCAGACAAAATTGGGAAGTTGTGTTTGAAGTACCCTCAACACTTTATTTCTTCACCAAACTTGTGAGTAATCTCATTTAGAAGGTGTAGAAGTAAGTTTGAAGGAAAATGGTTGACTATGGCTCTCAAATTTTGAATAAATTTGATAGTAAGAAACCCAAAATCTCAAAAGCTATAACAACTCATAGTTGAAGGCTTGACTAAGGTGGATTCTTACTCCAAAAGAAAGCTCCTACTTCAGGCTTTATAGAAGGAGCTTAAACCGACATTAAAAATTTCTAGATTGTGTGAATTTGAGATTAAATATTATAAAATTTCTGCTATAAATATTCTCTAGGATTAGTGGGCAACTGATCTCCATTTTGAATTTGGTCGGTGGATTCAATGTGTTGTGTCTCTTCTATAAGATACTTGGATTCGATTCTAATTTTTGTCTTTAGAACTTAGGCCCTTAAGTTCTATTATAGCTTTCTAGGTTCTTTTCATGATCTAGCCCAAGAACTTTGGTCGTGGGATATGAGGTCTTAACCTTAATTATGATCTAAAGACTTTAGTTTTAAGGTTCACGGTCCTAAGTCCTAAAAACTTAGGTCTTTATTGGTATTTTAATTTTTATTCTTGTCTTAGACTTAGTCTTGTTCTAAGTTCTTTCCTTAGTTCTTCTTCTGTTCCATAAGACATTTTCTCTAACATTTATGGTATGAGTCATGAAAGCGAAAATCTGTGTCTAAGGCTTCATTCGTTCCAAGAGACACAGTTTGTACTTACGTCCAAGGTTTCTTGTGTTCCAAGCAACATAGTCTGAACCTGCATCCATGGTTTTATGCATTTCCTGCGATACAACCTAAAACCTACACCCAAGGCTTCTTACAATCAAAGCGGTGTAGTCTAAAACCTACATCCAAATTTTTTTACGTTTCAAGTGACTTAGTATGAAGAACTACATCAAAGGCTTCATACATTCTAAGAGGTGTAGTCTGAATACCTACGTTGAAGGCTTCATATGTTCTAAGCACCGTAGTCTAAATATCTACACCCAAAGTTTCATACGTTCTGAGAGATGTAGTTTGAAACCTACATCCAATACTTTTTACCTTCCAAGCACTGCAATCTGCAAACCTACCTCCAAAATTTGTTACGTTTCAAGTGATGTAGTATGAGTCATAAAAGTATTGAATCATAGGACATGAGGACCTTGGACATTTATTCTTGAGTGGTACCAAGTATTCTTCGTTTCTTAATTCATATACGGCTTGTGTTTGTCTTTTCCTTGGTTCTTGTTCTTAGAGCATTACATTAGTTTCATAGATTCTTAGGTTCTTAATTCCTGAGACTTAAGTCATAAAATATTTTCTTATGGCCTACTCAAATCTCATAAATTAAGAACTCATCATAATAACATGCATGGTGAGGTCATATTATTTCTTAAAAATTCTAGAAAAGTCTTGGTCAGAGTCACAAGGATTATTTCTTTTTAAGTCTTAACTTTGCCCCTAATTTGGTTTTAATTCTNTACATGCATGGTGAAGTCATATTATTTCTTAAAAATTCTAGAAAAGTCTTGGTCAGAGTCACAAGGATTATTTCTTTTTAAGTCTTAACTTTGCCCCTAATTTGGTTTTAATTCTAAACTTAGATCCAAGTAACTTAAACCCCAATATGTAGATCTTTTATGTGTGCATAAAATTTTATTAAAGTTTTAAGTTATTTGGAGGGTAGGTGGACTTTGAAATATCTAAAGGTATCCTAGAGGCACTTTAAATGTGTACAAAATTTCATGTTATTTGGAGGTCATTTTAAGTCATTTTATCTATAAGTCTTGATTTAGCCTTTAAATGTG
>NW_019647536.1:0-725 GCF_002806865.2 Cucurbita pepo subsp. pepo
GTCTTCCCTAATTTAATTAACGTAAGCTCCCGTTCCTCGAGGGCTGCTCCAAAGTTTGCTGGAGTTCGCTTCATATCCCACCGTTCGTCACCTTTTGTTAGTATTTCACATTTTAATTAATAATCCAACTAACAATGTGAAATACGGCTCTAAAACAGTCTCAGTAAAAATCGAATTCCAAGTTTTCATTGTTTCTAAATTTTCTAAAACTTAAATTGAAAATATGTCAATATTATTTCATGCGGCTTTGAATCATTTAATCCAACTATGGTTTGTTATAATATTATATTCTCTAGATACAAATAATAATAATTTTTCACCTCTTCTATTTTCCTTCTCTTCTGTTGTACCACTTTGTTTCTCTCGTCTCTGTATTTTTTTTTTTCTCTTATTATGCAATTATAAAACAAATTTCAATCAATTTTGTTCTCCTCTCTTTCCTAATATGATTGTCCAATTAACAGAAAGCCATTTTTAATCTATTCTGTTTTCTTCTCTTTCCTAAAAACTACTATCGCGAAGCCATTTTCAATCTATTATTTTTTCTTCTCTTTCAACGGATGACTATCCAATCAAAGGAGTCATTTTCAATCCATTCTAATTATNGTCGGGAAGCCATTTTCACTCTATTATTTCTTCTTCTCTTTCCCAACTGATGACTATCCAATCAAAGGAGTCATTTTGAATCGCCATTTTCAATCTATTATTTTTTCTTCTCTTTCCCA
>NW_019647536.1:6593-7367 GCF_002806865.2 Cucurbita pepo subsp. pepo
TATGTTGTATTTGTAAATAGACCTGGCAAATATAGTAAAAGAAGCATTTGTGCTCTTGTTTAGGCAATGACTAAGTTTCTTTGCAATTCTATGTAGTTTAGGTTGCATGTAGAATCATTCAAGCTCGACATGATCAATCTTGCTTGTTGAGTGATTCGAATCTCGGACAATATTTTCTTCACTTCTTCATTGAAGCATATTGTATGATTGGTGTCTCTTGGTTCATATAATCCTCTAGACGTGAAATTAGTTCACCAATATGAATCTAAATAGTAGATTTTGGTTGATGCCAAATATATGATATTTCTATAATTACAAAACTACAAATCCTATTTTTCAGAAAATATTAAAAAGAAATCCAAGTAGGAAATGTAGTGGGTTTCAATTTTTTTCTTACAAAATGATGGTCATTTGCCATTCATTTAACTTGAGCTTGAGAAAAATAAGTAAATATAAACCAAATTATCAAAATTTATTTATATATATATATATATATTTTTTTTTCCTCAGAGATAAATAATGTAAGATTCCAAGTTGATTGGACAGGAAAACAAAACATTTTTTTATAAGAGTATGGAAACCTCCCTTTGATAGACGTGTTTTAAAACCTTGACGAGAAATTCGGAAGGAAAAGTCCAAAGTGGACAGTATCTGTTAGCACTGGAAGAGGTATCACTTTGATACCAACTGTGATATGGGAAAATCACTACAAGGGAAGTAAGATTCAGATTATCTTGTTCATCGAATATCTCAAGGCAAGAACATTGTTTGAGA
>NW_019647537.1:0-4093 GCF_002806865.2 Cucurbita pepo subsp. pepo
TTTCATATTGATAATAATAACTTCCCGATTCCTCGGGATTTATTTATCAAATTTCTAGAGGAATCAGTAACATAAAAACCTTATGAAAAGTGAAGACTTTTTTTTTCTTCAGATTCATGGAAAATAGAAGGACTAAAATAGAATATTATCGATTATCGAAAGCATAGAAATCAAAATGACATGTCATTTTCAAAATATAACTGAAATGTGTTTCGTAATCCGTCTACTGTGGTGATGAAGTTGATCTAGAGTCTTCAAAGTCCAGACCTTTCAAGAATTCAAATGAAATGTATCATTCTTTTTCGAGTAGTTGAGAACCATTCTTCTACACGCAACCATCGATATCGAACAAGTTCATATGTAATCAATGTTTCATTTGATTTGAGATTGTACCATATGGATATGGATTGGTAAGAATCTTGAGTTGAGGAAGATGCAAAGAATCTTATTCTTCTCTCCCTTGTCAACTGATCTTCAATTCAAACCTTGTTTAGGAGAACTTGAAGAAGCTGCAAAGAAAAAACTTGACTTTTCAATAAGGGAGGATGATCTTGCACTTCTATGAGGCATGTGATTCCCTGCTAACATATGAAGCTACACAAATCAAGCTACATGCACCCAAATTGATTAAAACTGAGTCAGAATGTCTTTCATAGACAGGCAACAAGTCTTTTTAATATGTTATGTCAACAGTCACGAAAGAATTTCAAAAACTTCGATCTCTTTCTCGCTCCTCTTCCCTTCCACAAAGAAAGGACAGGAGCCAAGTGACGATAACATGATGTAGGGTTTATTTGGAATGACTTTCCAAACTCTAAAAATACGTAAGAACACTTTATACAGACTAGTAGAGACGTTAAGCACTTAGAAATTCATTTCAAACAGACTAGTAGAGACGTTAAGTATCTCGCTCCCTAACTCCCATTAGAATCTTAGACAGATTGTTCAAGTTTGATTCATAAAGATGCTGAGTTTTTTTCAATGCACAATAAAGAGAACAGAAATCAAGCAGAAGAAAAGTGAAACCATCAGGAAAGGAAACAACAAGAGGACAGGAATCACAATACCTAGTTGTAAAGCTTTAGTTATGAAGCTTGATTGCATCCAGATTTCTTCTTCCTTGAGGGCCGTTTGAGTACCATGATGATGTATAATCTCCAAAAATAACTTCGCGGTATCTAAGGGGGGAAGACTCACTGACAAGCTCTGCAGCCGGAGATATTTTTACTGACTTCGGTGGATCATGAAAAGCAGAGATCGAGAGTCTTGCCCTGCTAGAGTTTGTAGTCACTCTATGCTCCGCACTCTTGCACTTTCCATTAGTTAAAATCTGCATGCAATCGTATGCTATTGAAGTTCCTAATTATCTTGATAATAGAACCAAATATTGAATAAGTTATAGAAGAAAAGAGAAACTCCTCACACATAAACAGGGTGGCCAGACACATTATCAGTGAAGCAAAAATGTCAAACACATTAGTGACTGTAATCAAAACAAAATGCTGGTGTTGATAGATAGAAGTTATAGACATGCCTGTATGATCATATCAAGCCATACAAATGTTTGCAAGCAATGCCTTTCTTGACAAAGTTCTACTTTAATTATGAGGCTGGGAGCATGGGAGATTTAAGAGCATCTAGGCCAACTATAGAGTAGACAGGAAAAACTGTCATAAGCAAGTTTCAACATGGATTGATGACTAATTGAGGTGGGTACCAACTTCCTTCATGACAAACAAACAAAAGGCAGGCGCTCAACTTTAGATATGTTAAGAACAGACAAAAAGTAGGATTCTAAGTCTCAAATTGGTGTCGGGTCCTTAATCCTTCATCATATGTACACAACCTCAAAAACCGATGCAGGGAAACATATAAATCAGGAAAGCTCAGAGCGGACATCTGGAGAGATTGAGGAAACTTCTATGTTATCGGTTGGGTTGTTCAAGTTCCACTAGACTCCCAGCTGAAACTCATACAGAGGAAACTTTTACAGGTCGTAATTTTGGTAATACAGGATAGTCTCACTGTAGACCGTTCATCAATGACAAAGTAAATTGATAATCGAGGCCAGCAACTTGGTTGTCTTGCTCCATCTTGAGATATGCAACAGTCATGCTACACATCAAAATGCTTAGCTGAAATTGGAACAGGATGTTCCCCACTGGCCTAATTCTTAACAAACAATGGCTCCATTGAAGACAAATCCTCATTAAACCTAGTGGAAGCACTCTAGCCCCAAAACGACAGCTACCCACAATGATATTTAATTCCCAAGCCATTACAGCAAAAAATTGGTACATGCCAAATCCTTAATCAAGTGAGGGTGTGCAACCCCATTGCATATTCTCAGCCAGTAGCAACAGATAGAAGCCAAAAACATAAACACTAATCTCACAAGACATGCAAGCAAGTGGGTTTCCTATTCACGTTCTCACTTGGAATCTAAATAAGAACCGTGTACTACCCACCACATCAACCCACACATTCTTCATGAGCAGACAAATAATCCAGTTCACGGGAGATGATGGATCACACATTTCGAATTAATTATGTGCAAGATGATCAGATAGTACAATGCACAATTTTCACACTATAGAGAAAGACGCATCATTAGTGGAAGTCAATGAAGAGAACTATAAGGACCCTGTGATAAGATTAAAGGGCCACTAACCAAGCAATACCAAATATCTTATGCAGCTGCTCTCCAATCTACCCCACCCATGACCATAAGTACTCTGATCAAGCATCAATCTTGTAAGGAGCATGGATCTTCCTGCCAGAAGAGAGTCCCAACCAACCTCTTCTTCCAGTCAAAGGCATCACCAAGCCAAAAGGGTTTAAACCTAGAAGTAGCAGCGGCAAAGGATACATCCTTAGTATCCTACTGTGGCCAATATCACCGGGGAGATTCACTCTACTTCAGATATGGTGAGGAAAAGCACTGCCAAGATGTGTAAGGCTTCTCATCCATAAAACCAAACATGGGCTCCTGAGAAATCAGCACCATATTCACGTCCGCTTAATGAGTACTCAAATACAGGAAGATGATATCAGAAAAGAGAATTAGTACCTCATGACTTCTAACATGCTAGGATCAGATTACAACCTCTAGGAAATTAACTAACTCCTTAGAGAATTTGGGACACTCAAGTTTTCCCCAAGCAGAATAGTTCCAAAATTCTGCAAACTCCCCCACCTCCTTCTCTTCACTTAATAAAATTGCAGTGCTTGGGTGTGATGAGAAAAAATAGAATTTAAAACAAAAAAGAAAATCCTACACCTAATTACTGAACTGTCCTCCGCCGTAGACTCAAGTGCACAGAGTTTATTAGACAATTACCCCACCATCATCTTGTGTAGAGCTATAAGCTATTCTTCTTCCTCATGTATGGATGGTCTATTATGGCCCCTCAAACTTCGATCTTGTTCCGAAGCTTGAAGTTTGAAATTGTTGGTATAGGAGCCCAATTTATCAAGCAGAAAATTAGTAGCAGATTTAGTAAAGTGATAGATAACTTTTCAACCAAGCCTTTTCTATCGAATATTCTGTCCAAACATTAGCCTCCTCATATGTCCAAGTTCCTCTCTATTTATAACCCTGTAATCTGACAAACTGACTAAATAAGGACAAGTATCTGTCCCGTCCTCCAAGAGTCCTCCCATATTAGATCATTACCTTTGCATAAAGAAGTATAAATAGTGTAGTTGAATAATAATAATTAATGAATTAATATGAGATTCACATTCCTTCCAAAAAGTACGAGATTCATAAGCCTTCGCCTCTGGAGTTGACATCATATAGAAGCCGCTGTAGTAAAACATAAAGTCTATATAACACGTGAATTTTGACCATTCCAAGGGAAGCTAAAAGTAAAACTCAAGAGTCAAAGGATTTCTTGAGTTCTGAGGATGATGTTCTACTAACTTGCAGATAAACAATCAGTAGACTGAAGATAATTAGCTCGGGTAAAGAGAGCAGCAGTATTGAAGGGCAAGAACCCAATTCAATTCACAAAAATACATGAACCTAGACCATTGTCTCTGTGGCCAATACCATATTTTTCATTAAAGAACTGATCGGCACCCAAGTAAA
>NW_019647537.1:7059-7363 GCF_002806865.2 Cucurbita pepo subsp. pepo
TTTATTGATCTGCTTTCGTTGCAATTCAAAGCCCTGCGTTCTGTTACCATTGTTGCTTAAGCAAGGCGTAAAATGTTGCAGGTTTTACATCCTAAGAACCCATTTGCACCAACTTTGCATTTCAACTACAGATATTTCGAGACTGATGCTCCTAAAGGTACAGATATATCTTTCCATACGTTATTTTCACTTAGGCAAGCATTCTTACTTTTGTATTGTCAAGAGTGTGGAGAATTAGATGAAGCTTAAGTATCAGAGTGTGGTAGATCCTCCATTAGTTATTTGCCACCAGCTTGAGAGTCTC
>NW_019647538.1:0-366 GCF_002806865.2 Cucurbita pepo subsp. pepo
GCCAAACCAAGAGGTCCTATTTTTTCTTTAACGAAAGCGGATCTAACAGTTTCCATAAAACCAACCTCTTTTAAAGGAGTCGCTCTGCCTTGATCACCGAGGACATATGCAGCTCCCACTTTACTTTTGCCTACCATGAAAAGGAAAGTTCCCTCACGATAGGCCCTCCCAGCTCCCGAACGTCTTTCTATCAATCGAGAGAGGTATAGAATAGTACAACAAACCAACAAGNATCCGCCAAGGAAATGATTAAGGAAGTCTCTATTCACGGCTGAGAGATGACCGTATTGTTGCACATCCTGAATAAAGTACCGTAGGCAAGCGAAGCTTTTGAAAATGAAAGCGTGTAGAACTCAGATCCACTTT
>NW_019647538.1:6523-7363 GCF_002806865.2 Cucurbita pepo subsp. pepo
TATTTCTTAACAAAAAGTCCAAGGTGGCTACTTGCCTCGTCGTCGACGTTTGGGACGTCCATTCTTGAGCTTCCAGTATCTAAATTACTTCAAAATTTCCTTCCACGTACTCCTTATTGTGTCTAGTTTCTGAAACCATAAGATTTTCTATGAGAATCGGTCTGGAATGGGGTTAAAATTGAGAAAACCCGAGAAAAGGTCAAATTTTGAGTTGACTTGGACAGTTCAGTTGAACTGGCCATATCCTCGTTTTCTTCCTTTGAACAGGAAGAAGATGCGGATTTTTCACGTCCCCGCCATCTGAAACTCGGCCTGTACAGCCACATTTACAGCGTTTCTCTCCTCGATTTCTTCGTGAAACTTAAAGATGGGTATTACAAGGAAGGGCTAGTGATTGATTTGATACCTTCTCGTGGATCGTAGCCTATGATATTCACTTCCAAAGTTCATCCAAAATCTGATTTATCGCTGGAGATAAAACAAAGGATTTCTTATTGGGTAGCCGATTCTAGGGGTTTCAAGGCCCTATTTCTTCATCGAACCTCTTCCATATCCTTTCTTCAGGCTAAAGGAATTGGTTTGGAGGAACGTCTTTGAATGTAAGATGTTAATTTTCAAAAATCGCTCTCGGTATTCAACTCACTCGAAACGCTAGATTTTTCAATCTCTTGGGTAGCTTGTTTTACGATGTTTCCTCTCTCGATTCCTTCATCAAGTTTACTCAACTTCTTCCTCTGAAGCTAGAGGATCCTTAATTTGAAGGAAAATAGATCGTAGATAGGAATTCGANATCCTATTCCCTTCAATTCGACACGCTCTCGAGGTTACTTTTCTTTGTGG
>NW_019647539.1:0-836 GCF_002806865.2 Cucurbita pepo subsp. pepo
ATTGAACCTTTACAGTGGAGGGAAGATATTCAATCCTTCTTCAACTCCGGAACCCTATTTATT
The DNA here is from genome assembly GCF_002806865.2 of Cucurbita pepo subsp. pepo. Taxonomy (NCBI): domain Eukaryota; kingdom Viridiplantae; phylum Streptophyta; class Magnoliopsida; order Cucurbitales; family Cucurbitaceae; genus Cucurbita; species Cucurbita pepo. Next base: position 64 of record NW_019647539.1, read on the forward strand.
CTAAGACTCGGTCGATAATTATTAAGTCAAGCCGAAACCTCAACCCTTTGATTGATTGAACTCCTTTTCCTTCTGGAACTGCTGAACACCTATTTCTTCTCTTCTCTTTCTCGTTGTTGATTGAACTCTTTTCTTTTCCTCTCTCTCTCNAACCCTCTAGTACCTTCAAAAGCAAGTTCAGACTGAACTCCTTATTCCTTCTTGTTTAGGAACTAAACTTAATAACTTGTCCCTGATTGAACTGCTGAACTCCTGGATGGCCTATTACTGATGAATCCTTCTTTCACTCCTCTCTTTTATTGTCTCACAATTCCATTGCCTTCTGCTATACGCATTTATTCTAGAACTGCTCTTTCTCCAATTACTTATTGAACTATCGAGTGGAACTATCTCTTTTCTTTTCAACCCTAGTAAAGAAAGACGAAAGAGTTTACGAACGGAACTACTACACCTATTCTTTCTTGAAGGAGGTAAAGCCTCAGGAGACGAAACATGCATTCTCCTTCATGAACCTCTCTTTCTATTATTTATTACCTTCCCCCAAACAAGCACCTATTTCTTTCTTCTCTTCCCCTTTAGCTGACGAAAAGAGAGAGACTGGATTAGACTAAACCTAATGGAACTCTTTTACTTACTTCCTCTCCAGTAAAGAGTCAAGATTAAGGATCCTTCTCTTTCAACCACTCTGTCTTCGTCTTGTCTTCTTCCTTCATTCTGCTATCCTTCTTCTCCTGTCCTTTACCCTTTATCTAACTAACCTGTCCTTTCTTTAC
>NW_019647539.1:7128-7361 GCF_002806865.2 Cucurbita pepo subsp. pepo
GCGATCGTAAAAGAAAGAAATAGTTAATATATTCAAGATATATACGTATTATCAAAATAACGTCTCAATTCATCCTATTGAATCAGATCCGGGATGTGATATGGTTCTGAAGGCTGAACTGGATATGGACAGTTACAATAATATTTCATTCTTTCACTAAAATCCATTTATTTATTTCATCTATTCCATGATCGGAACTGGAGGGGATACACCTTACACCATGATTTTGAATC
>NW_019647540.1:0-537 GCF_002806865.2 Cucurbita pepo subsp. pepo
TAGTTTGTCTTTGTGTTTGAGTTTTTTTGTACTTTTTTTTTCTTTTTGTAATTTTATCCCAAACACTTTTTTTTTTTCTGTTTGGATAAATTTCAACAACACCGTCTTATAATTTANATCTCATTTTAATTTTACAACATTTTCTTATTTTATATTAATTTACTTTTATTTTTATTTGTTTTCACTCTCAATTTTAGTTTCTATTTGAGTTTTGAACCCTTGAAATTTGGGTGGTAACAGATTGGTATCAAANTTCTATTTGAGTTTTGAACCCTTGAAATTTGGGTTGTGACAGATTGGTATCAGAGCAGCTAGATTTTAAATTATATAGATTTTTTCTTAGGATAAAGAGTCGTATATCTTTATGACTCAGCTCGATGACACGTCTCTCCGCGACCAAGTAAGCAGTCTAACCCTATTTCGTAGTATATAATATATTGTAAAACTTGTATGAATTTATTGTATCTTTTGATTTTTGTGGTAGTTATAAAATGTCCTTGGACGTTAAAGAGTGAACGTTAACTATATAAGACAATA
>NW_019647540.1:6738-7361 GCF_002806865.2 Cucurbita pepo subsp. pepo
AATTAATTAGTGGAAATACCTTTACTTAAAACTTAAAAACTTTCACTTTTAATGTTAGCTGGAATAGCTCAGTTTGGAGAGTGTCAGATTGAAGATTTGAAGGTCACGTGTACGATCTCCACGTTCACCGCACCTGTTTCTTTTTGCATAACCTGACTATTCAATAAAAAATTAGTCATTATTTCTTTTTAAAATCTCAATGAATCAGCGAAAATACCTTTACTGATGAATTTTCATTTCCAATGATTGCGGGGATAGCTCAGTTGGGAGACCGTCAGACTGAAGATCTGAAGGTCATGTGTTTGATTCACGTTCACCGCACTTTGTTTAGGTTGTATAATTTGACTATTCCTTCAAAAATTAGTGAAGATTTAAAGGTAACGCTTGATCCACGTTCACTACATTAGCGATTATTTCTTTTTAAAATCTCAATGAATTAGCAGAAGATCTGTCACGTTTTTTATCCAAGGCATAAGTTGACTAAGTTGCATAACTTTACTATGCAATCTAAAACGTGATTATTTATTTTTTATGTTATCTAGGATGGCTTAGTTGGGAGAGCATCAGATTGAGTATTGGAAGGTCTTGTGTTCAATCTGCACTGCACCTTATAGTTTTATGAA
>NW_019647541.1:0-7360 GCF_002806865.2 Cucurbita pepo subsp. pepo
GTTTCGAAGTTTGATTGTGGTGTAATTTGACAACACTTCGGATTACAGAGTTGCTACTGTCTTTTCTGCTGATTACATTTGTTTTTTAGTCGGTATATGCTTCGGCTACTGTAAAATAGTTGATGAAGATGCTCTAAGCAATTTTAGGAGATCAATTATTCTAATTCTTTTTCTTGAACATCTTAGGATGAGCGAAATCTGTCTTTGCATGCAGTCCTTGCAGTTGCAAAAGGGCACCACATGCTCCTCAGTTAGCCTCCAAAAACAGAAATGTAATATCAAGCTTTATGCGGTACCTGTTAGAGCCTTTTCTTGTCGATTTGCGTCGACTGGTTCTGCTTCTAGTAGAGCTGATTTGGGCAGTCAGAGGAAACATATTGCTTCTGCCTTCACTGTTCCAAATGGGTATCAGAGGTTAGGACCAAATTTAGTAATTTCATTATTGTCTTTGAGAAATGCTGTCAAGAGTTGTGTCTGTCTTTCAGATAAGATATTGAATGATTGCTTTATAGTAGGGCTGGTCACATGCACTACCGTACTGATGGGAACAGCACGAGTGAATTTGAGGGTCAGTTGGACGAATTATTCAACGAAGTCAGAATGCTGATTGTTAGCGGAAGGAAGAATGATGCTGTTGAGCTACTTCAAGCAAATTATGAAGCTGTAAAAGAACAGATGGAATCAGGTGCTAGTGGCATTGAACAAGCTGCTGTTCTTGACATCGTGGCTTTGGGGTATATAACTGTTGGAGACTTGAAGTTTGTTGCTTCTATACTGGATATAGTAATTTCTTTTTCCCTTACCATCTATACAATAGTTGATTTGAACAATTCAGTGCACCTCTGTTCTGTGCAACAAGGATTATACTCATATGACTTGGGATTTTTTTCTGTTTAGGTTATTATCTAGCCATAGTTACTCTCTGGGGACTTTCATGTGTAAAAATTCTAGTTCAAGTACCTATAAACTGGCATTTGTTGGTTGAGTCGTTTGGCCCATGTTGTATTGACTGTATGATAGCCGGTAAGGAGGCAGGGTCAGAGACCATGCGCATGTATAGGTGTGAGATCCAACATCGATTGGAGAGAGGAACGACTGTCAGCGAGGACACTGGGCCCCGAAGGGGGTGGATTGTGAGATCCCACATTGGTTGGAGAGGGGAACGAAACATTCTTTACAAGAGTGTGGAAACCTCTCCCTAGTAGACGTGTTTTAAAAACCTTGAGGGGAATTTCGATAGGGAAAGTCAAAAGAGGACAATATCTGCTAGCAGTGGGCTTGGGTTGTGACAATAGGACTCAGCAATTCCTTTCCACTTGATGGCATTTTAATTCTGTTTCAAAAATTATATGAGTATGTCTGGGCCTTATTCTTGCTCAAGGCAAGCACACATGGTCATCTAGCAATGCATTCACATTTTTTTAGCTGATTTTGGAGTAATAAAGAGGTAGCTTTTAATGTTTACTATTCTTACGCTCCAAAAGTATTCCATACTTATACAGCCAAAGTTTCAACTGGTCAATCTTCTGGACTCCCTTCAATTTTCTCCTGAGTAACTTGATTCTCTTCTTGTTTCCTTCTTCTGATTAATTTTCATATATGCAGTTGAACAGCATTGTTGACAGTCTGAAGGACAGTGAACCTTTTCTGGATTCAGTGCTTCTGCATATGGGGAGCATGTACTCAACTTTAAAAAAGTTAGAGAAATCAGTGTCTGCGTACAAAAGGGCTATTGACATCATAGAGAAGAAAAGTGGTACGGAAGATTTTGGGGACACTTATTTAATTGTCGATCTAATGCTTTAATGATTTTGCTCAAGTTCTCCTGTTTCAGTTTATTTTTCTGATTTAATACATCTATAGCCTCCTTAATAGCTACAAAAGCAACCTTGGGGCCGGGTAGAGAGTACCCGTGCCTAAAAGCTACAAAAGCAAAACCTTCCAATTGTTAATAATGTCTCACCACCTTAAATAAGGTTCTCTTGATGATCTCATAAAGAAGAAAAATAAACTTTGGTGGACTTTATCATGTTTTTCACTAGTTTTTATATTCCTATTTAAATCTTCTTACAATGAGTCCTTTGCAGGCCAAGACAGTAGCTTTCTCATCACTCCAATTTTAGGGATGGCCAAAGTTCTTGGTACCAATGGAAGAACTACCAAAGCAGTAGAGTGTTACCATCGTGCAATTTCAATTTTGGAATCAACCAGAGGCTTTGAGGACGAGGATTTGGTTATACCTTTATTTAGTCTGGGCAACCTTTTGCTCAAAGAAGGAAAAGGCAAGGATGCCGAAACTTGTTTTGCTAGGTAGGATCTCTCGCCGTCTCTCTGTCTTTGCTTTGAACTACCATTTACTTTAATGGTTCTATATAGGATTGTGAACATATATAAAAAGTTATATGGAGAGAAAGATGGAAAAGTTGGAATGGCTATGTATTCTCTGGCTAATGCGAAGTGTGCAAGAGGTAATTTTGTGTATACTTGTGTCATCTTTCGAACACCAGCAAGATTGTTCATTTGCTGAATGTTCTCCCACTTTTCCACAGGGGAAGCAGACGAAGCCATTACCTTATATAGAAGAGCTTTGCAGATTATAAACGATTCAAATTATATGGCTTTAGATGACAGCGAGATGGAGAAGATGAGGATTGATTTGGCAGAACTACTACATGCTGTAGGAAGGTAATGTCATTACTGATATTGGGATTTCTTCTTTTACTCTGCCGGATGTTATTGCTCAGATTTATGGCTCTGAAAACGTCTTCAAACATAATTATTTGAACCCAAATAACTGAAATAGAAGATAAAAATTGTAACCGCCCCAGCCCACCACTAGTATATATTGTCCTCTTTGGGTTTTCCCATTCGGGCTTCTCCTCATGGTTTTTAAAACACGTCTGCTAGGGAGAGGTTTTCACACCCTTATAAAAAATTGTTTCGTTCATCTTTTCAATCGATGTGGGATCTCACGATCCACCCCCCTCGGGGCCAGTGTTCTCACTTGCACTCGTTTCTCTCTCCAATCGATGTGAGATCTCACAATCCACCTCCATTAGGGACTCTGCAGATTTCACATCCACCCCCATTAGGGACTCAGCATCCTCGCTGGCAAACCACCCGGTGCCCCCCCCCCCCCTNGGTGTCTAACTCTGATACCATTTGTAACCGCCCAAGCCCAAGCCCACCACAAGCAAATGTTGCCCTCTTTGGGCTTTCCCATTCGGGATTCCTCTTAAGGTTTTTAAAACGCGTCTGTTAGGAAGAGATTTTCACATCCTTATTATAAAGAATGATTTATTCCCCTCTCCAACCGATGTGAAATCTCACAATCCACCCCCTTTCGAGTACCAGCATCCTCGCTGGCATTCGTTCCTCTCTCCAACCGATTGTGAAACATCTTCAAACATAATTATTTCAACCCAAATAACCAAAATAGAAGATAAAAGTAAAAAAAGAATGACAATAATGCTCAAGTAATTCAGGTACTTGGACTCTCTCTCAAGCCTAAATCAATTCTTGCATTTATAATTAATTCTTAACTTTGGCTAATAATTAATATGCTCTTGCTATTCGGATAGTATTCCTAACTACCCAAGTGTTCATGAATTCCTGGAATGGATTGTTACAGACGGAAGGAAGGCAGGGAACTTCTGGAAGAGAGCTTGTTGATCAATGAAAAGTCGAAAGGAAAAGACCATCCCAGCTCAGTGAAACACCTTGTAAACCTTGCAGCTTCTTATTCACGGTCAAAGAATTACGCCGAGGCCGAGCGTTTACTGCGAATCGGATTAAACATTATGGTAAAAGCAGTGGGACCAGATGATCAATCAATTACAAACCCAATGTTGAATCTCGCTGTCACTCTTTACAATCTAAAACGAGACGATGATGCCGAGCAACTTGCACTAGAAGTCTTGCGAATACGGGAAAATGCATTCGGAAAAGATTGCCTTCCTGTTGGTGAGAACTGAGAATTGCTTCTATTTCTACTTGATGGATAGTGATCTTAGATCATCTTCACATAAGCTCCTCTTTCTATTGAACTGCACGCAGGTGAAGCTCTAGATTGTCTGGTTTCCATTCAGAGCAGGCTCGGAAAGGACGAAACCGAGCTACTGAAGCTGCTCAAGAGAATTCTAAGAATCCAGGAGAAAGCGTTCGGGTACGAGGCAAAAGAAGTCATTGACACCCTCAAGAAAATAGTATTCTACATGGATAAATTAGGATTGAAAGATGAGAAGTTTCCAGTTCAGAAACGACTGTCCATGCTTCGAATGAAATTCAAGAACCAGATGCAATACTAACGGTACTCATCACTCATCCATCTTTCTTAATCTTGTGATTATATTTTCCCTTCTTTGAGTTAGAGATGAGGTTTCTGGGTTAACTATATACATAGATTGCATATACTTCGATGGTCGTATCGATTTAGTTATGATATATCCCGAGCTTACTTTGAATTGTGATTCTATGTAGTTCCTAAAAAGAGTTATAATATATCCCGAGCTTGCTTTGAATTGTGATTCTATATAGTTCCTAAACAGAGTTATGATATATCCCTAGCTTACTTTGAATTGTGATTCTATGTAGTTCCTAAAAAGAGTTATAATATCTCGAGCTTACTTTGAATTGTGATTCTATGTAGTTCCTAAAGAGTTATAATATATCCCGAGCTTATTTTGGATTGTGATTCAATGTAGTTTCTAAAAAGAGTTATAATATATCCTGAGTTTACTTTGAATCGTGATTCTATGTAGTAAAACTACGAACCTAGAAGACACTTTGTTTTGTACGATATTAACCTTGCTGTTTTTAACTATTACCAAAATGTCCTTCATTTAAGATATCCATTATTTTTAACTCTACATATTAATTTTTTTTTTTAAAAGTAAAATTATTTATTGAAATAACTTTTATTATGAAATTAGAAAGTATCATTTTAATAATAAATAAAATATTTTTGATATATATGTCTACTCAGTTTTTTCCCAATAATTAAAATATTTTTGAACTATTTACCAAAATGTAAATTAGTATAAACAAATTCTTTTGCGTAAATATATCCAACGTAAAATTGACCAACAAGAAAATATTATCAATTTTTTAATTTAATTATTGATGAAAATATTGTCAACATAAAAATTATTATTATTTTGAATATATTTTTTTGTTTTTACTCATTTTATTTCATAAATGTATTTAGCAAGTTTAATTAAGTACTAATTGAATTCATCATTTATTGTTACGTATTGACTTTTGTGCATTTTTAATCCAATTTTTATTCACAATAAAAATATTTAATACAAAATTATGATAATATTTCAAAAAATTAATTTGGTATAAAACTAACGTCCCTTGAAGAATTTAATTAAAATTATATACCAACACGAACATAGCCTAATTTAGAGATGTCTATTTAATTTTTAGGGTCGAAGCAATGTGGGACCTACTTTAAATACAATCATAGCCTAATCTAAAGATTCTCGGTTAAAAAAAAGGGAGTGGAGAGAGATTCCCAATTAGATTCTCCGTTTTTGTCCACTCATAGCTATTATTATTGATTCGGCTACTAGTTTATTAATCGAAAAATAAACTAATTGCTATCATTTTTTTTTTTTAGTATTTTTCTTGTCTAGTTTAATTTTATATTTTGTTTGCTATATGGTGAAATGATTTTATCAACAAATAATAATTTTACAATAAAGTAATTCACTCCAATTTTTAATAGACATAATTAAAAAAAAAAAATGTATTCATTAAAAGGTTTTTTAAAAAATGATTAAAAAATTAATACCAGTTTCCTGCAGCAAGGAATCCCGTAAAAATAAATCGAGAATTTTAGAATGAAATAGATGGCATGAATCGAGAATTTTTGTTAATATTTTTGTTCATTAAATATAACTAAATTAGTTCCTTCATAACTAAATTAGTTAATCATAACTAAATTAGTTAAATTAAATTAATTAAGTAATTAATTTAACTAAATTATAACTAAATTAGTTAACCTATATTTTAGTTCCTTCATTTTCTTTTTCCCTACCTTTTTTTGTTTTTATGAAACTGCTGATTTGTTGAGTAAACTTTAAGACTTAATGCTTCGAAGACGTCGCTAAGAATCCAACAATTTCGATCCCCGGACCTCTGAAACGCGCTGATCTTTTCCACGGTAACCTTCTCCCTGCTATGGCGTTTCGGTTCTTGATTTTGCTTGTCAGATTTCGATATTAATAATATTGTGATCGCGATTACTGTTCTATTTCTGTGTTTACTTATTGAGTTCATTTTCTGGGATGACAATCGATTTTTAGTGGACAAATTTGAAGTGGATTCTGCTCGTCTTCCGGGAAGATGGCTGAATTCTGCTACTTGTTGTGTTTATTTTCTGTGTAATTTGGGGGTTGTTTAGGATCAGAGCAAATTATGTAGAATTCCTGTCGTGCTGTTTGAATAATCGTGTCTTATTGGTAGGGTTGTTCATTGGATTGTTTTTGTTATGATTATCATTGAAGGAGCTGTATTTTTTGCAATTGAATATGAGAGAATTAGGGCTGTAGTTGTTAAATGGAGCTGTATTTTTACGCCATTAAAGTGCCATGAAAAGCAGGGCCTCTAGGACTTCTTGTGGAGATCTTTCCTTGTCTTGAAAAATCTTTGGGTTCCTGTCATTCCAAATCTTTCAAATAACCGCCCATATTATAGAAAATTGATTTTTTGGGGGTAAGGCGCTTGCCCTGTCTTCTTCATCTACATCGAGAATTCTAGTATTGTATACGTCATTAGTCCGATCTTTTGTAGGAACTACCCGTAATAACGAACTTGCAAAATGAATCTCTTTATCATAAAGAGATTTGTTGTTCTTGACACTACTGCACCTTAAGCCAGGGGTGAAAGTCATTTGTCCGATCTATATGGATTGTTTATATGGTTACATTGAATTAGCCAAAACAGGAGTTTATAGCATTTCTTTGACAAACTAGCTACTCATAATGTCATGATGTAAGGCTGAAACCAGAAATGTTAATGGAATGGATCCTCTGTCATGAATCCAAGCTCGATGTTATTGCCTGTCAATGAGCTGAATAGAGGAGATGAGCTAAGATAGAGAAGCCCATTCCGAAATTTCATCTATTTGAGGTTTCTATGAAAATTCATAAAACAAGAGCTATTTGTCTTGTCCCAAACTTCTACAATGGAAGCACTTTTTGTTTCTGCTATGGTATACAACCAAGGAAATTCAACTTTCTGCTAGAACATAGTTTCTCTTCCATCACCAACTTTGTTGTGAATGTTTCTGAAAATAAGGTCACTGTGCTTATGAATGAAGCTTCATGGTTTTTTTTGTGGAAGCCTAGTGACG
>NW_019647542.1:0-648 GCF_002806865.2 Cucurbita pepo subsp. pepo
GAGGGATTGAGTTTGAAGTTGAAAAAAAATGGAGAGATTAAAGAGGTATTTAAGAGGAAGAATAAGAAGAAGAATGAGAACAAAATCATGTGAGATGTGGGAGTAAACAGCAGACCACAAGAGTTCTTCTAAGCCTATTCTGTATTAGAAGAGTTGCGTATGCCAACCCAGGTGGGCCATTTCGCTACCCAGTTGCGTCTTTTGGGCACACAACATGGAGCCCTCTCCCAAGGATCAAATTTTTATTCCTAATCCAACTTATAATATTTTTCTAAGTACTAGCAATGTCCTCAAACAACCTTCCAAACAACGTTCCGTGACTAAAATGTTCTCTTGGATTACGCTACAAAGAACAACATTTAGATATATCAACTTTTCGTCGAACATCCCGACGAGAAAATCTTTCTTTCATTTTCTAGACGGTAAAGGCAAAGCTAACGAGTTTAGTCAAACAACGTAATGAGTCTAAGGGCAGAATCAAACTTGAAAGGAAAAACTCCTATCTCGCTCCGTTGTACATCCCTTACCAGGCAGTTTTCGCAAGAACGCAACTGGATTTCTGTCTTCCTCTTGAATGATAGTTTTGCAATAGTATTAAAGGGTCAAGAGTAATATTATAAGAAAGCATAACCAAAAAAAAAAAAAAAA
>NW_019647542.1:5924-7359 GCF_002806865.2 Cucurbita pepo subsp. pepo
TATGATTTTTTTTCAATTCAATCAGTTATTTACAATAATGAACTCAATCCAACTCAACAATTTGATTTAGATATTGGGGCAAGCTCTCGAGAAAGTTGAGGTTGACTTCCAACTTCATCTCAATCGACATCTTGCTCTCTAGAGGTGGAGTCTTAAAGCTAGATTTATTGATGTATTGCCCCAATTTCGGGAGACTCATAAAATATCTATTTTTTTTTTTTTATGCATTTCGCTGATTTAAAACTTAATTTCAATATATATTTTTAAAAATTATGCGATCTATATAATTTAAAAAATAAATTGAATAAATAATCGAAATAATTATAAAATTAAATAAAAATATATATCTCAAAGTTATCTAAATTAATTCAAATCAATTAGTTTCAAAAATTCATAAACTAATTCAATAGTGAATACTAAAAGGCCATCGAAGTTGAAGCCCACAAATACAGCAAAGCTACCAATGGCAAGCTAAGCCATCCCCAAATTCTCGAAAGCCATGTGTTGTTTTGGTTCCACAGCTTTCGCAACTTTAAAGTTGTTAAACGTGTGCTTCAACTTGAAAAGGAAGTTAAAAGTTAAATGAATGTTTCTGCTTGAAACTGTTAGAAATTATTGCCCTTCATAATGGAATGATATTGTCCGCACATAATAGTAAAATATTATCTACTTTGAACATAAGCTCTAGTGACGTTGTTTTGAGCTCTCCAAAAGCAATCAATAGATATGTATTTCTTTACTTATAAATTCAGACCATTCTCTAGATTAGCCAACTCACCCCAATAATCTTCAATAAAAACCCAATTCATAATCACCCAATTCTCCATGAACACTTATCAGTTAAGAAATCCCTAGAACAAGAATTTACAACGATAGAATAATAATTGAGCAGCCGCAAGAGAATGTGTATGAAAAGGATTAAAGATTGCGACAAAAAAGAGGCAATTCCGAAGATCATCAGCCCTTGAAAATGGAAGTCGGAGATAATGGTGGAGTATCCAACTGGTAAAGATTGAGCGAAGGCCCAACAAATCGGAACACAATCCAACCACCAATCATGATAAAAATGGAGGCATAAGCAAACTTGTTTAGCCAAAACAACAAACCCTTCTCTCCCATATACAGCTCCGTCGCCTTCTCCGCCAAGTCCATCTCCTCCCATTTCTTCGGCTTCTTGGAAGCAATCTCCACCGGCGCCTTTCTCGCCCGCACATTCCCCATCGCCGCTCCATCCTCGCTCTCCTGTTTCGATCGTCTTCTCGACCTCTTCCGAAACCGAACATCAACCGTCTCCGGAGGCGTTATTGCCGGCGGAACCTGCGGTGGCGCGCTGTCGCCGTCGGTGTCCGTGGCGTTGATCGGTTTGATCCTGAGAGGCTGTTGATGGCGTAGAGATAGAAAGAATACCTGATTCTGAGATGTAGGGGAGAATTTA
>NW_019647543.1:0-565 GCF_002806865.2 Cucurbita pepo subsp. pepo
CTATAACATGGCAATAAATTTTTTATGTTTTGACTGGGCATAGCATATTCTGTTGTTCTTGTATATCTTTAGTTACTTGTGATTAAAGCAAAGAAGTATAGACATGGTTTCCAACCAACCCTTCCTTTATAGTTAGTTCGACGAATGGGTTTTTGTTATCATTTTATTGTTAACCCTTCCGCTCGATTTTGTGTTATGATATCATATAGGGAATGANTTTATATACTGTTTCATAATTATTGTTGATAACAAAGATAAATTAAATTATAAGCATTTTAAGTTCAAAAGTAACAAATTACTTGTAAACTTTTACTTATAATCTTCGTATTCTTTATATAGCAATAAGGAAGGGAGGGATAGAAAAGATACTCATAATATCATTATGACTATGTCATATTTCATTAATAAAAGAGAGTAATACATCCACAAACACACACATATANATAGCATTTTAGTAGTTTGTATTGCTACTTGGGGATAAGGAACTCGAGAACTTCTTTAAAAGATGAGAGCTTATGAGTAGGTGGCGATGGATATATCACATGCACAAAAAGAAAGTTATGCA
>NW_019647543.1:6817-7357 GCF_002806865.2 Cucurbita pepo subsp. pepo
AACAATTTGTGTAATGCCTTTGAAGTTAGGCTGGAGGCTCTATCGTATCTCTCAAGAATATGGTTCATTCTCTATTCACATAAAAATTCTGCAATAGAAAGTGGTACCCTCATCTTCTTTTACAAAACTTTCTCAAGTCCTCATAGAATGATTTGAAAGTGGTACCCTCATCTTCTTTTATAAGACTACCTCGACCTTCATGGAATGATTATGCTATGTTGATTTTTAGAGAAGGGAGTAGGAGTAAGAGTAGATGACTGTTTATGGTCCAAGTCCCGAAAAAGTAAGTTTTATGTCAATAAAGGAGAGGAATCCTCTTAGTTTCCAAGATTTGAAGAGAATCATACATACACAAATTTCCTTTGTTTGTTTATTCTTTTTGTTTGCTCTCTTCAATTAACATGTTATAAAGACACTGGTAAATTATAATTAAATATAGCTTCCTTTTTTTTTTTCTTTCCAAATATCAATTTGAATTACTTTTTGGTTCAAGGTTTAAAAAACCTATTTCAAATCTTATTATATTGCATGCTTCAATTT
>NW_019647544.1:0-802 GCF_002806865.2 Cucurbita pepo subsp. pepo
AATCATCTACCTTTCTTGTCCCTAGTGCCTCTTCGAGATTCGTTCCTAAAACAAGAAAGTTGCTTTCGCTTAGTGGTTAAGATGTGTGCTTGCTAAGTACATGGGGTTTCCCCCTGAGAGTTCAAATCTCTCAGGCGATGAAAAGTTCATTTTTTTGTACTAGCCAAAAGTCACCGCTAAAACATGTGGTCCACTTTGGCCCGTTACCTCACATTCTCATAGAGGTATTCACACCCTTATATATGGAATGTTTTGTAACCATCTCAAACCGATGTTGAATCTCAGATAAAATATATACAAACAGGAAAAAGGGATTGGGATACAAAAGAATTAAAAATTAACCCAAAAAATTATATAACAAATCCATGGCCCATGTCAAATACAACTAACAACACTCCGGGTCGACACCCCTCTATGATAGTAGAGCTCCCGAGCATTTCCCCACCTTGACATGTACACTAGAAAAGGAGAAAGGTGAAAGTATAAAAATATACTTAGTAACCAACTTATTTGTAGACCCTCATTGCTTCCTTCTTCTACTAGGTTTCCACGACTTTCCTTTGGTCTATAGGACGTTGGGCTTACCCTTTACTGCACTCTAAGCTACCGTGTATGTCCCGAAATTGTAATTGATTCCTCATTAATCATCTACCTTTGTTGTCCCTATTGCCTCTTCGAGATTTGTTCCTAAAACAAAAAAGTTTCTTTGGCTGAGTTGTTAAGGCGTGTGCCTGCTAAGTACATAGGGTTTCTCCATGAGAGTTTGAATCTCTTAGGCGACGAAAAATTCATTTTTTTTTTT
>NW_019647544.1:4087-7353 GCF_002806865.2 Cucurbita pepo subsp. pepo
TTATATATATATATATATATATATATATATATATATATATATATATATATATATATATAGTTTACCGGGAGAGGACTTATGACACCCGAGTAAAGGAGGGGTACGTGAATGAATTGAAGATCACATCTGAATGAGAGTGATCCTTAAGATAGAATAACTAAGACATAGAAGAATTGAAAGTTACTACCTACACCAATAAGATCCACTTTTTGTTTTTTCGGTGGCCCAATCATAGGAGCTCCAGTAGATTCCTATGGATACCAAGAAGGGAATTATTTTTTGTGCTATTCTGAGGATGAAAACAGTCAATAATTACCCCTTTCCCTTTGATCCTCATATGAAAGAAGAAAAAAGGCAGTAGAGATGACTCTTGCTTGTAACAACTCTATGCTAGGCGACCTTCGTGGGAAGTTTTCTAGGATGCATGTGAGTGACGACAAAACATGCTGGAAGAACTTGTGTTGGTTTGTGGGAATAGTTTTCACTCTTAGAAACGATGAGTTAGTAACACGACCATGTCGTAGGGGATGTAAGGAAATATCGAAGCTATCAGGTGCCAAATCTAGATTTTGAATCGTGGGCATGAGTCATTATAGGACTCGAAACTAATCAAAAGCTATAACATCTTAATAACTAGTTGAACTATATTCAAGTTGACAAACACATATATAAGACTAAATAGTATAAGTCTCTATTCTTTCGGTTATTAATTGAATCTTGTTTTTCTTCTCTTTTCTTTTAAATTCAGCTCGGAAAAGTAGGATTCAAACCTCAGAACTAAGATCGGGTATGATACGTTTGGTGAGAAGTTTGAGAATAAGAAAATTGGGACCAAAACTTCCAAGAATGAGGTATTTTAGGTTTGGAAACTTCTCCCTCGGAGATGAGTTTTAAAACTGTGAGACTTACAACGATATGTAATGGGACAAAACGAACAATATCTAATAGCGATGAGCTTGGACTGTTACAATACCGATAAATTGATTAGTGTATGAATGACTTTATAAACATAAAGAACTAAGTCGTTGCGTAATAAAAATGATCGCTTAGTTTTGATGAAAATTTTCATGATAAGAACTAAGTTGTTATATCGTCTAGTTTGTAATCAAGAAAAAAAAATGTTGTGACCTCCATGTGAAGTCAATCTGAAGGCGACATGCGGGTGGCACCCATTTGACCACATAAGGATCGAGACAGACAAGTTTCATGATATGATATAGAAGGACCGTGCCTCGTCCACATTAGAGGCAAGGGTAGCAACAAAAGTGTCAAAAAAATACACTCGAAACATGTTAGTTAGGCCCCAAGCCATAACCTAAAAAATCAGAGTTACTAACATGAGTTTTAATATGCGGCTTTGGATTTAGGTTCGTCTATATGAAAGATGAAGGCTCGCCAAATTTTGTGTCAACCAGATACTAGACGAATACTCCACGTGGTCATATGACTGTTCATCAAAATTATTTTAACTTCGCAAAACCTAATATACCTCAAAATTATGTCTATGACCTATGTGAGCTATTCCATAGCACACACTTGTGTCATGGTGTGGGCAGTATTGCAAGACGAGTATCTTGAGCATATTCCTTTAGAAATAGATTTTCGAGGAGAGTGTTTGATGTCTTGAGTGTGCCGACATTGCGCCCATGCTCATGATTCACAGGTTAGTACATGGGCCGCTCTCCATTATGGTATTCATATATGATCCGACATGGAAATGAAAGAGTACCTTTTTCAATAGTACCCCGATTAATGGATGTTTGGGATGTCCCAGTTGACTCATAAGTTGATTTTCGATAAGCATGTTCGAGCAAACCGCGAAGGGCATTGACATCTCAGGACTTAGAGATCATCATGAAGTGTGAACCATATCATTGAGATTCAAGATGATGAGATGAGATGTAACATTGCATTTGAAGGACCTTAGCCTAGTATAGCGACAAGATCATGCCGAAGGACTTGGCTTTAGAGTAGTGGCAGTCAGCTAGAGTTGCAACGAGTGAACATACACATAAGCTTAGTTTCTGTATGAGTTATGTTTGATCGATGATGGAGAACCTCACTTAAGGTTCGACAAGGTCGCAAGTTGGACAAAATATAGTAATGGGGCTTGAGATTCTCTTAAGACTTATCATGAGCGTGTCAAGATCATGACGTTATATGATTGAAAAGAAGTCATACTCGTCATGAAGCAAGATCTGAAATTAGGCAATAGGTAGGGTTCCTTCCAAAGAATCATTACTATAAGAGGAATAATGTTAACGGTGGAAAGCAAATAAGCTGAGATCGAGTGAGACATGCATCGACCAAGTGTCAGATTGTGTATAATGCAAGTTAATAGGGTGGACGACGTCATTGTAGAGAGAGAAATTGAGTTGAGTGAGTGGAGGAAGAACAAGAGAATATGGGTTGCTTGCTTCTAAAGCTGCTCGAAAAAGTGAGCACACATGTATTCCTTGAGTCATCCTCTCATGCTTAAGTGGATGGCTTCACAAGAGTTGTCGAGACCAGTATTTGCTCAAAAAGGGAGCCTCACACTGAACGTGCGCAACATGAAGAGAGAAGTTGCAACAAGATTTGAGAGAGCATCATTGTAGTGTTTACCAAATGAGGTGGCTAAGTCAAGAGTTGACTAAAGTTTAGTGCCAACACGTGAAAGAGTTGTGTACAATCTCTTAGACTTCACGACCATACAATTTTGTGCCACAATAAATCCATGTCACGGTTGCCTTGTGAGCCGCACCCTGATGGTGCATCGTTATGTTCGACACAGGGAATATGTGTGTTGAGACCAAGATGACAACATTTAGGGCGTGCTCCTCTTAACAAGGATATGTCAATGCTAGTTGCAACAGTTTGTCCAATGAGTCCCGGACTGAATCTTTGAAAAGGGCAAGATAGCCCAAGGTGGGATAGTCCAAACCATTGGGCATTTGTTGTTTGCGTGCTCATGTGTCAAGTCTCGGAGACCGAGGGAAGATACGTTAGTGAGATAGCTCATAAATAGTATGCACTTTTCATATTCATTCTGAAGCACAATTATTTTCAATGAGTTGGTTAGTAGCGAGTTTGACATTTCAGTTGTCATTAAGATGATACTGAGATTAAGTGGGAGAGAATGTCATAATCCACAATCAGGCTGTGCCTCTAGAAAGTTATTGAGGACGATGACTATTTTAAATGAGGGAGAATATTGTAGCCATACTGAGAAGAGAGTAGGTTGAAACTCGAGCGGCATCCATTCGGTCACATGAGGGTCGAGATAG
>NW_019647545.1:0-298 GCF_002806865.2 Cucurbita pepo subsp. pepo
TTCCCACCCCTGTTTATGTTATGGCCGCTTCTCTATGGTACCGGTTGTTGCTTCATTGAATTCGCTTCATTAATAGGTAGGTTCAGGATTCTACTTTGATCGTTATGGACTGGTACCAAGATCTAGTCCTAGCCGGGCAGACTGCATTTTCCCAGCGGGTGCGGTAAGAATGGCTGCTTCTTTCTTTCTTTAGTCAGATTCTATGAGCAAATGCCTGAATCAATATATGTTCTTCCTATGGGAGCATAATTACAGGAGGGATGTTCAGTACCGATTCTTATAGTACTGTTCGGGGAGT
>NW_019647545.1:6732-7343 GCF_002806865.2 Cucurbita pepo subsp. pepo
ACCTTCTTTCACTGTAAAGGATTGAATGAAAGAGTTTCCGAACTGTGAGCTCAATCACTATTACTTCTTTCACTCGACGGTAAAGCAGCTAATTTAATTCATGGACTCGCCCTTCATCGATATTACCTGATGTGATTGTTCTTTCCCTTCTTTCACTAAAGCTATTTGAATCACCTTTCTTTCTTTAGAGTCGAGTAAATTCATAGTGTTTTTAATGAATCAAACTTAACTGCTACTGAACCGGAATCATCATCATCGAATGCAAGAATGGGGCCGAAAGATGACTGAGACTCTCCCTTCAACCTTTTCCTTTAAAGACTCAGTAAATAGGCTGGCTGGATGAGAAGCTCCGGACGCTTTCTTTACAGGAGAGGAAAGAAAATCATGGAGATATTCATTCGACTGAGCTACGGAACCGTAACCTTTGACTCTATTGCCTTGCCGGATGGAACAGTAAACAAGGTCAAGCATATTCTTTCGGATTCTCCCTTGATTCTTGAACTGTAAACTCCTTCCTTCACTTTATTTTGTCTCACAGCTTTGTTAAGATCGATATCAGTCGTTAGCTCTGTTACCAGTTGTTAGGATCGCACAACAACGCACACGCTCGA
>NW_019647546.1:0-834 GCF_002806865.2 Cucurbita pepo subsp. pepo
ATAATTGTACACCTGATTTAATAAATTAATTGATTTTATTGGGTTAAAACCCTATCAAATACAAAATTGAAAAATAAGATATTTTCAAAATTTAGAGAACTATAAAAAAAACAAATAAGATAAGATACTGTTGTGTTATAAGTTCATATATTTATTTGGTTTTGTAGGCTAGTAGTTCGGGTATTGGACTTTGAATCCAATCTAGTAGTCCAAGATTCAAATCTTGGTGGCCCTTTGTTTATTTATCTTTCATTTTTAAATTATATATATAGTAGTTTTTGCAAAACTTGCATGGTCCAATGAATCCGTTGATTCCAAATTACAGGATAGAGAGACATATGACGAATTGATTTCTTACCTATGTTACAAGATTTTTGTTAGTATCATGTTCAAGTTCTTAAACTTTTAAGTTTAATACATTTTTGACATTATATATATTTCTTTACTTAAAATTCACCTCCATAATAGGTATAAAATTGAAAGTTTACGAGGTTAGAAGCCAAACTCAATTTTATACTCAATAAAGTAATTGATTTTATTGGGTTGAAACTCTATTAGATACAATGATGAAAGCTATTGTTTAGATATCTATAAGATATAAACTTGAAAGTGTAGAAAAATTGATATGAACCACGACCAAGAAATTTCCATACCTCAAGGTCCAATTACAAGGACGAGAGCCAAGAAGCTACAACAAACCTTATACAGTTATATTCAAGCTATGGTGAGCTCATCAAAAGAAATTCTAGAAGACGTTGGAGACCTCCCTTATATGTTATGCAAAGTTGAGCTTCAAGAAAGAGATGAATTAAATGCACTTTAAGTTGCATTTAA
>NW_019647546.1:6678-7343 GCF_002806865.2 Cucurbita pepo subsp. pepo
CTTAATCCAGAACGTTTAAAGCACGTGCTAAAATAACTGAGTAACGGTTGTCGTTTTTCAAAATTTTTGTGCGGAATGATCAGGCTTAATGATTTAGAATAGAATTTCAAAGAAACGAAGTGCATAAAACAGTAAGAGAGTGCTTATAATCGAAACCCTAATTTGGGATGTTTGAAGCACGTGCGAAAACTGAGTAACGCTCGACGTTTTTTAAAATTTTTGTGGGGAATGATCAGGCTTGATGATTTAGACTAGAATGTCGAAGAAACGGAGTGTATAAAATAGTAAAAGAGTGCTTAAAATTGAAACCATAATTTAGAAATCCTAATCCGAATGTTTGAAGTACGTGTTATAAAAAACAAAGTAATAGGCCACATTTTAAGAAATTTTGTGGGGAATGATTAGGCTTGATGATTTAGAATAGAATTTCGAAGAAAAGGAGTGTATAAAACACTAAAAGAGTGCTTAAAAACGAAACCCTTATCTGGGACGTTTGAAGCATGTGCAAAAAAAAAAACTGAGTAACACTAGGTGTTTTTCAAAATTTTTGTGGGAAATGATCAGACTTGATGATTTCGAATAGAATGTCGAANTGTGCAAAAAAAAAAACTGAGTAACACTAGGTGTTTTTCAAAATTTTTGTGGGAAATGATCAGACTTGATGA
>NW_019647547.1:0-653 GCF_002806865.2 Cucurbita pepo subsp. pepo
TTTCTTTCAGCTCCAGCTATTAGGGGAAAACCTCTTTTAATCTTTTACCCCTATGCTGGATAGAATTTCTTTTTCTTTCAGCTTCAGATGTTAGGGAAAAAGCTCTTTTAATGTTTTACCCCTATGTTGAATAGAATTTCTTAGCTTTCCTATGCTGCTATTAGGGAAAAAGATCTTTTAATGTTTTACCCGTGGATACAAAATCTTTTCTTTCTGGTCTTTACAGTCTCATTAATCTTTCTTCTCTCTTCATTCTTGAACTGTAAACAAACTCTTCTTTCGTTTCGTCTTTCCTTGAAACACTTGAAGGTCAGGAGATCCCCCTATTTACCTAGTTCAAGAATAAAGAGGATCAAGAACAGATTCGAGACAGACCGGCCATATGTCCTGTTCTAATCTTTCTTCTTCTCTTACATCCTTTCATTTTCTTTGACCTTGTCTTTGTTTGAAGGTTCAGGTCCGGTTCAGGAGAAAGAAGCAAGCAGTCAGACCTTGTTTATAGTGAATAAATAGGTAAGTCAAGGCTCAGCTCAGTAGTAGTGATTGATAATTAATCTTCAGTCTTTACTTGATGAATAAGCGGAAAGACCAGTGAAAGAGTTTACCGAGAATCAATAGGTCATTGTGAGCAGTTAAGTTCTCTTGATTCTAAA
>NW_019647547.1:3638-7340 GCF_002806865.2 Cucurbita pepo subsp. pepo
CCGTCTCCTTCTCCTCTCTTCTTCTATTTTCTTCTCCTGAACTCACTAACTTGTCTGTCCCTTCTTCTTTCTTTCTTTCTTGAACTGTAAACTGGGTGGGCTTAACTGATTAACCTTTTCCTTCTTGAACAAGGGAAAGCATATTCTATTCATTCGTTCCTTTGCCTTTACAGTCGAGCTACTTACTCCTATTAAGGTAAGGATCTTTAACTCCTACACTACACCTGTCCTGTCCCTTCTCTTCTTACTTGCTTTCCCCTATGTTATGTTCTTTCTTCTTTGACTGGGGTTGAACAACTATTTTCCGGTCTCTTTTCTGATCTGCCCTCATTCCCTTCTGGAACTCGTTCTCTTTTCTTTTCTTTCCCAGGTCACAGAAGGAAGAAGAAACCGACACCCTGAACCTGAACTACTTAACTACTGCCGTAACCTGATTTCACTCAATCACTTGTCCCGTCCCCTCTTGAACAAGGTAAATAGGTTAAAGTAAAGCATCTTCTGTCCTGTCCTTCTTGAAGAAAGAGGGATTCTTCTCCTTTTCCTCTACAACTATCTCTCTCCTTCGGCCCTAAACAGCTTGGTTGGTTCTTTCTCCTCTTTATTAATTCTTTTATTGATCTTTCTGCTTATTCATCAAGTAGTGTTTCAAGTCAAGACTGAACGGATATTTCCTTTGCCTGATGACTGATTGAACTAGGTAAACTGATGGGCCTATCCCTATTAAGGAGGTCATTTCCGAGGTCCCATAGGCTGTATGAGAAGAAGGTCAAGCTCCGGGCCCTCTCTCTGTTCCCTGACCTTAAACACGAGGTAAAGCAATTCCATGTCCCCTCTCTTTCTTCAAATTAATCTTTGGTTCTTGAATTAAGGGGAAGGAAAGCTTCATGAGACGGAACCTATTTCTTTCTTCATTCGACTGTAAGGACCAATAATTAATTAATTCTATCCCCATATAACTGTCAAAGTTCGTCAGAGGTTTTTCACTAACAAAAGCAGCTTTAATCAAAGAAATTCTATCTACATATAACTGTCAAACCTTGTAATAGCTTTTTCCCTTAATAGCTGGAGCTTCAATCAAAGAAATTCTATCTCCATATAACTGTCAAAGAGTTCCAAATCGGCTAAATGGGACTGATTTCACTCATTTACTCGACTGCCTGTAATAAGCCATAATGATCGTTCACTACTTCACCTTCCCCTTCACTCTGTAAGATAGAGAGTGTGTTTGATTGAACTCGTTCTCGTTCTCTGTTCTTTGCTTTTCTTTCTTGAACTGTAAAGTTGCTTCGCTCAAGACCCTGAACCTTCAAAGACTGTAACCTCATGAACCTCTATTCTCTGACCCTATCTACTCTACCCTTTAACTGTTCAACGAGTTTACTGTTCGTCAAGGGAGAGACTGAACCTGAACCTAATTGAACTCATGAACCTTTGACTGATTTCACTCTTGAACCTTTATAGGCAGGCAGGATGAGAAGAATCCATCCGGTAAAGCGCTCCTATTGAAGAACTCTTACTTAAGGGAACTAGGTAAACTGAATGAGAAGAATGAAGATCAAGCTCCTACTGAACTGTAAAAGAAGAAGTTAATGAGACTGAACCTCGGCTTCGCGCCTTTCCTCTTCATGATCCGATTCCTGATTGAACAGTAAACTGGGAATCTTAGCTCTTCTCTTTCTCCTGATTGAACAAGGTAAACTCAATCACTTGTCCCTACCCTATGTTCTTCTTTGTAAACTCACTCTGCCTTCTTGAACAACTCTCCCTATCGGTTGGTTTCGTAGCTGAGCTTATTCGCCTCTACTCTACACCTCGGGCTCACACACAATTCCATTGCCTGAACCTCTACAGGAAGTCAAGCCGAAACAAGCAAGAATGAGAGAGACTGATTTCACTCTTTCCCAAGGTAAATAGGTGTGAAGTAGCTCTTTGTTTGGTTGAACGAACTGTAAAGCCGAAAGATGAATGATAGTTTACAGTGATAGAAAGGAGAAGATCAAGAAAGAGAAGCTCCGGAACCTGCCCCGATATGACCTTCTTTCCCTGGGTAAATAGAATAGGTCTTTGATTTCACTCTTTCTGTGGGTCTGTTTGCTCCTGACCCTGAATAGAATGCTAGAAGAAGAAGAAGATATTCATTCCTTATACAGTTCAAGAAGAAATGAATTAGCTGCTTGGAGAGCGACTTACTCCTACACCAGACCCGGAACAAAGAAAGAAGGCAGAGTCCATTCATTAGCAGCTTGACAGTCGAGCTACTTACTCCGGCCGGAACAGGAACAGTAAACACTATACTCCTTATGAATGAGAGTTGTAAGTGTGTGTTTGAATAAAAGGAAAGACGGGAGAGGAAAGACTACTAAAGAGTCATTCTCCTTTACTGTTCGTCAAGGGATATTAAATTCATTAGCTGCTTGACAGTCGAGTCCAGCTACTTACTCTGGAACCTGCCCCTTAACCGACATTCCCTTCGCTCCTCTCCCTCTTGGTCGAGTGGCTTTCGCTCCTTATTGGTTTTTTATCCTGCCCTCCCGGTCGAGCTCTTTCACAAGGTAAAGCCGAAAGAGGAAAGAGACTGAACGAACCGATATTCCCATAAGTGATTGTGAACCTCTCCCTACTTATTCACCTTTGACTGATGGAACTCGGTAAAGCATATTCTCTCCTTCTTCTTTTACTCGGGTTGAACTATTTTAGTGTCTCTTCTCTTTGCTTTCTTTTGATTCAGCTTGAAAGACTCAACTCAAGATGAATGAGGGTTCACCCACCACCTATCCTTTCTTGACCTTTACTGTTCATGATTCAATGAAGACGCTTAGCAGCTTTACAGTCAAGCTCCGGAACAGGAACAAAGAAAGAAGGGAGGAAGTGTTGAAAGGAAAGACTAACGATGAATTATAACTACTTGTTCTGTTATTGTTCGTGATTCTTGAACAGTACACTCAGTCTCTTCTCTTTCTCCTTATTCTGTTCCTATTCAATCCTTCTAGAACTGTAACCTCCTTCTCCTGTCCGAGCATATTCAATCCTATCCCTTCTTGAACGATGAATGAGAGTGAACTGGAAGGAAAGACTCAACCTCAAACCAGGACACTATAAACAGGAGGTAAAGCAGCTGGATGAGAACCTTCATGAACAGCTCTTGATCCTGGACCTCTCCCTATTCCCGGACCAGATTGAAGGAGTTAGCAGCAAAATAGCTTTACAGTCTGGAGAGTAAGTACAGAAAAGAGATAGTGAAACCTGCCCCGATATTATTCCCTTTACTACTGAACCTGAACCTTCTGAACTGTAAACACTCTTTATTCATGAGACAGAACTACTTTACCTTCTNAATTCCGGACTAACTATTCTTCAAACACTCGGTAAAGCTAGAAGAAGAACCAAAGACTCCACGGTATTACCTTCCCTTCGCTACTTCACCGGAAGGAAAGATCAGCTCCGGAACTCAATCACTTGTCCCGTCCCCTCTTGAACAGCTTGCTTCGCTCCTTATACGATATTGGATTGAACAGTAAACAAAGACTCAAGGAAAGAGGAAAGCTTAATGAGAGTGAACAGGATGGAAAGAAGAAATTCAGGAGTTAGCTGCTTGACAAGAGAGGAAAGAGGAAATCAAGGGAGAGACCTCACTCCGGACCCTATGGATTCTTGATCCTGTGCCGGAACAAGGGAGAGTTCACTGTCTCATTATCCTGATCC
>NW_019647548.1:0-1222 GCF_002806865.2 Cucurbita pepo subsp. pepo
AGGTAATTAATAAGTCAATCCTGAAGATGAATGAGAGTTAACTGTCAGTCAATCCTCAACTCTCTCTTCATTCTTTCTCTTTCTCTTCCCCTTCACCTTCTTTCACTCTTTCACATAGGCTGGATGATCCTCAGGTCAAGCTCCTTTTCTTTGACTTTATTACCTTCAGTTATGGTTCGTTATTCAAAGACTCGGTAAATAGAAGGGAGTCGAGTCAATGAATGAATTTCTTTCATCATCTAATTCGATCAAAAAAAGGGGAGAAGGGTAGAAAGGCTTGGTCTGTCTTTTGCCAAGTGAAATTGAAAGCTAAGCCGGGAATTCCGCATCGACAACTCAATTTGCCCGGTAAGACCAAGTCTTTCCTTGAGTAAAGAGTCGAGTCGCAAGTAGGTTTTTTTCTTTCACAAAGAAGGAATCCATCCACAACGGAAGCCAAACATACTCTGCACGGTTAAACAGGTAAGCGAAGGCTCTCTCTCTCTCTCTCTCGCCCTAATTCATTTATTTTTTTGGGAACTCTACAACTTGAAGTTGAGAAAACTTCGATTCGTCAAGAAATGCTGTTTTTTGAATTTCAATCAAATAAGGAGTCCTGAGACCTTAGCTGCCAACGCATGGTCAACCCTTTCTCTTTTTCAATCAAAAATCATTTCGTCAAAAATCATTTCGTCAGTTGAGAGATTTTGAAGGAGTGTAGATCTTAGATTTGGAGATAGGAATTCGTCTTTTCTTTGTTCTGGCGGGCGAGGGTAAAGGTAGTCTGATGTAGAAAGAATTCTGGTTCTTTTCTTTCGAGATTGTTCCGTGGTCGCCTATTGAAACAGCGGTTTACAAGCGACCCGCCCCCGTCAATTCCTTTTACAAGAGTTTCTCCTAAAAAAAAAGACCTCCAGCTAAGAGTTTCCGTTCAAGAATCTCCATTTTTCAATTTCTTCACGGATAAGTAGAAGTGCGATGTGTCTGTCTCTTTTCTTTCCTTCCTTCTTTCAATGTACTGCAATCAATTGAACCTTTCGGATGTAAATAGGTCTTTCTTTTCTTTCTCCTTAATTGGACTAATTTCTGTAGGTCTGTTTGCTCATGAACCTCGGTCTCGCAAGCACTAAGTTTAAGTCAGTTCTTTGACAGCGAGTGCGGGTGTGGCCCAAAGGATGATTTGTCAATCCAGCGTAAGGAAAAGCTTTCGCATGTAGTCAGGCAAATTCTTTCTTCTAGGACT
>NW_019647548.1:3374-3807 GCF_002806865.2 Cucurbita pepo subsp. pepo
CGTCGCTGAAGCTCCAGAGGGGGTTGCGTCGTCCGGAAGCATCGCTGAAGCTCCAGAGGGGGTTGCATCGTCCGGAAGCGTCGCTGAAGCTCCAAAGGGGGTCGCGTCGTCCGAAGCTTCGCTGAAGCTCCAGAGGGGGTTGCGTCGCCCGGAAGCGTCGTTGAAGCTCCAGAGGGGGTTGCGTCGCCCGGAAGCGTCACTGAAACTCCTGAGGGGGTTGCGTCGCCCGGAAGCGTCGCTGAAGCTCCAGAGGGGGTTGCGTCGCTCGGAAGCGTCGCTGAAGCTCCAGAGGGGGTTGTGTCGTCCGGAAGCATCTCGAAGCTCTAGAGGGGGTTGCGTCGTTGAAGCTCTAGAGGGGGTTGCGTCGTCCGAAAGCATTGCTGAAGCTCCATAGGGGGTTGCATCGCCCGGAAGCGTCGCTGAAACTCCAGAG
>NW_019647549.1:0-892 GCF_002806865.2 Cucurbita pepo subsp. pepo
GCAATGGAGGGCAAATTGGAGGATGTGGTAGAAGAGAAAAACGCTTAGAAAATTCAAAAGAAATCAATAAAAATATAAAAACAATAGTGAAAAATTAGAAAAATTGGTCAAAGTAAGTTGATAATTTTGATCCAACACACTTCAAACAAAATCATTGAACTGGGTAGGATTCGAAACGCAGCGCACGTCTTTGTAGTGGATGGTGCAAGTTGACTTACTTGATTAGCTTAGTGATAACACAAGGAATCACTACAAAGGAAATAAGATTTGGATTACCTTATTGATCCAATATCTCAAGGCAAAAATATTGTTTGAGTTTCGAATCACTCTACAAGCAAGATCGATCATGCCTAGTTTGAATGATTCTTGTTGATCAAATATCTCAATGTAAGAACACTTGTTTGAGATTCGAATCACTCCACAAGCAAGATTGATATGAACCAAGAGACATCAATCATACAATATACTTCAATGAAGATGTGAAGAAAATGTTGTAAAATTATCAAAAGATGTTCCGATTCATGCTACATTGAAGAAGAATGAAGTTTGATTGTTGTAAATTTTGGGTGGGTTACAATTTAGAATAATTTAGAGTTATTGGATTTTAAGACTTTTTATTTACTTTAGGTTACATTTACATAATGGCTAATTATGGTCATTAAGTATGAATGTTACAACTTTTGGTATGCCTTTAATAGTTTCATTTTGAGGCTATATAAAGCCATGTATGTTGTATTTGTAAGTAGACTTGGAAAATATAGTAAAAGAAGCATTTGTGCTTTTCTTTAGCCAATGGCTAAGTTTCTTTGCAATTCTATGTAGTTTAGATTGCATGTAGAATCATTCAAGCTCGACATGATCAATCTTGCTTGTGGAGTGATTCGAATCTCAA
>NW_019647549.1:6337-7336 GCF_002806865.2 Cucurbita pepo subsp. pepo
AAGATTGATCATGTCGAGCTTGAATGATTCTACATGCAACCTAAACTACTGGTTATCTCGTTCACTATGGCTGGTGGACCTGTTTATTGGCTTTCAATATTATAGACTATTGTTTTATTATTTACGATCGAAGCAGAGTATATGACAGTCAGTGAAATCTTTAAAAAAAGCATTTGGATATATTGTTTGGTTAATGACTTGGGTATTTCTCAAGAACATATAAAGATGTTTTGTGATAGGCAGAGAGATGTTTGTTTGTCCAATAACCAAGTTAATCATACTTGAACCAAGCATATTCATGTCTGATTTCATTTTGTTCGAGAAATAGTTAATGAAGGGACAATCGTTTATTTAAAATTGGAACTGTTAAGTGATCCTATGAATACGTTGAGACACATGGTTGCTCATGAAATGTTACAACATTACATAGATTTGATCAAGATTAGAGGGAATAAATAGTCGTTTGATTAGTGGCAGCATGTAATAGCAAAAAATAATAATAATAATAAATAAATAAATAAATAAATAAGTAAACAAAGAAATAAACAAATAAAAAAATTTTAAAAAAAATAACTTTAAATAATAATAATAATAAATAAATAAACAAAAAAAATACCACCCTCACCGCTTCTTTCCCTTCTTTCCACCAATCTCTTATCCCTCTCCCGCTCATCTCTCCTCAAACCAAATAATCTCAAGTTCCTGCAAAGAATCAAAAAAAACAAATTCAAATTTGAGAAAAACAAAAATGGTTTTCACCTGGGGAGAGATTTTGATCTCCTATTACCGCAAATCCTATTTCAGAATTCTTTTTCCTTTATAATTAGCGTGACAAGAAATCAAGTTAGAATCAGATTTTTTTTACAAGAAATCTCGTCACAATCAAATATCATTTTCCCTTANCGTGACAAGAAATCAAGTTAGAATCAGATTTTTTTTACAAGAAATCTCGTCACAATCAAATATCATTTTCCCTTATCCAATTAATTATATTTTTAT
>NW_019647550.1:0-1661 GCF_002806865.2 Cucurbita pepo subsp. pepo
TTGTTTCTGAGGTGGGTTTTGTAAGAGACTGCAAATCATGGCGTTTTCTGCTTCTGAAACTGTTCTGATTCACTCCATTATACGTGTTCTTTTTTGAAATGGCACTTTCTCCCACATCGGAATACCATTGCAGGTTGTCTCTATATATATATGCTCAGTCCTAAGTTTTTCCATTGAAGTGAACCCAGTGGGTGGTCTGCAACAACAACATAGCAATCATTTGTTGAGCCTTGAAGCATGCAATATGCAGCTTAGAGAAAGGTGCACATCTCTGCCTCCCTCCTTATCTCTCTTCTTTATAAATTTTTACCGATATCTTTTGTCGGGAGTAAAGAAAAACGAAACATTCTTTATAAGGTGTGGAAATTTCTCCTTCCCATAAAATTTTTATGGGGATGCTCGAAAGGAAAAATTGCTCGGATTTAAGTTGTTACACGGTAGGAATGTATACAAGTCGGGTAGAGTTCGTGACTCGAACAACTTGAATAGAATTCACAATCCAGCTCCACTTTATTTTCGGGTTAGGTTGGGTTTTTTTAATTATTTCTTTAAAAAATCTATTTTTATGGTTAGGTCGGATAGTTCGAGCAGATTAGGTTATTGAGTCATATGAACGCCTCTACAAATAGATAATATTTGACCCATGATTTTGTTTTTTTTAAAAGTACATTTGATTTAAATTATCACCTCTAACATCACTAATTGCTGCAATAAAGCCTCTGTCGTATTTATGCTAGTAGTTGACTTCAACTACAATAATGTGATAAGTTGGATGGTACAGTAATTCCAACAACTCCATAATTTAAATATTTGAGAGATTCTAAATACGTTGGAGAAGAGAACGAAATATTCTTTACAAGGGTGTGAAAACATCTCCTTAGAAGATACATTTTAAAAATCTTGAGGGAAAGCCCGAAAGGGAAAGCTCAATAAAGACAATATTTAGTAACGGTGGGTTTGTGTGGTTACAAATGGTATCAGAGCCAGACACTAAATTGTGGACACTGGGTAATATGTCAGTAAAAGGGAGGTGGATACCGAGTGATGTATTAGCAAGGATATTAAGTCCCGAAATAGAGTGGATTGTGAGATCCCACATCAGTTGGGGGAGGAGAACCGAAACATTCTTTCTAGCCTTTCTTAAAAGACACATTTTAAAAATGTTAAAGGAAAGTCCAAAGAAGACAATATATAACACGTCAACTCTAATATCGAGTTAGTACATAAGGTATAAGACGGTGTATGATAAGGTGCAAATAAAGGAGGGTGAAGAGAAGGGTTTAATGGAGGGTAGATGATAAGATAGGATGGGTGGGGGGAATTAATGAATGTAGGTGTAGCCACCCAAATAATGAAGACATGGTAGTTGGGGTAGTAGCCATTAACACCCAAATTGGATACTCATGTGCTCCTAGTTTACTCGTTTTTAAAGCACACTTTTCAATTTTCTCGTCTCCTCTCGTTCATCTTTTACGTCAATTATTGATTTAAACGTCTGATCTTAAGAAAATGAGTACATGTCAGTTATCGTTAAACTATGATACCCTTTTAACATTTAGTTGATCGAAGAAAATATAAGCAACGTTTTGAAATGTTTTTATAGGCCGAGTCGCTTTATTGTGACGTTTTTTTGTTTGTAAATACTTGGGAATAGCAAAGAG
>NW_019647550.1:5226-7335 GCF_002806865.2 Cucurbita pepo subsp. pepo
AATACTTCCTTCTTCTCCCTAACCAATATGAGATCTCACAGGTAAAGACTCCAAAATCCTTGGTTCAATTGAATCAAAATATTAATGAATAGAAAATTTAGGTTCATCCATGGATGAGTGGAATGGGGGTCGATGGCATGACTAGGAAACAAAGTTACATCGGTCGACCATTGGGAATAGTTTTGATTTAAATGAAATTTAAATATGATGATTTTATCTGAAAAATCATTTGCTGTTGAGATCTTAATGGATGATATTACAGAGTCCTGTCTTCAAACACATGTAGCATTACACTGCACTAGAGATCAAATTATGGACAAAACCAAACTTTCATGTTTTTTTTTTTTTTTTTCCTTCAGATATACAGCTGAAAATTCAGTAAAGATTGGAGCATTTAGAGACACTGATCACCCTGTACTCAGACAAATGTCTGCTCTTGATGTTTGGAAAGATGTTGTACGATCTCTAGATCCGGGGGTGAAAATTACCGTTTTAACGAATGGACCTTTGACGAATCTCGCTCAAATTATACGTTCTAAAGCCATAAGCTCAAGGATTCAGGTAAACAACCGTAACCTTTCATTTATTGTATAGGCATATTATTTATCATCAAGGATTTATGATGTGGTGAAAGAAGATGAACTGCATAATGAAAACAATATTTTTGATCCTTTAGCATTAAGATCATTGCATTTCAGCATCCAACTTCAATGAATCCTACACCAATTGAGTGGAACGAAGCATTCCGTAGAAGAGTGTGAAAACCTCTCCCTAGTAGACGCGTTTTAAAACTGTGAGGCTGACAGTGATACGTAACGGGCTAAAACAGACAATATCTGCTAGCGGCGGGTTTGAGCTGTTACAAATGGTATTAGAGCCAGGTATCAAGCAATGTGCCAGCGAGGACGCTGGGCCTCCAAGGGGGGTGGATTGTGAAATCTCACATCAGTTGGAGAAGGGAACAGAACATTCCTTATAAGGGTGTGGAAACCTCTCCCTAGTAGACGCGTTCTAAAACCGTGAGGTTGACGGCGATACGTAACGGACTAAAGCGGACAATATTTGCTAATGGTGAGCTTGGGCTGTAATTCGAGGTGCTTGGACCCTTCCTAACTCTTGAGATCATTCAAGCCATTCACCAGAGCACTAAATCAATGCTTTCTTTCTTTGTCACTCCCTCTATTTATAACCAAATGCCACCCTACTATTTACTAATATACTCTTCTAATGCTCCTTGTTACCTTCTAAATGTCATTCCTGAAATATTGTTTCAATTATTTGTTGTTGCAGGAGGTATACATTACTGGAGGACATATAAGTTCTAGAGACAAGGGAAATGTGTTCACTATACCTTCAAATGAATATGCAGAATTCAACTTTTTTCTCGACCCGACGGCTGCAGAATTGGTTTTAGGCTCGGGATTGAACATCACACTTATCCCATTGAACACGCAACGAAACGTAAGTTCTTTCTCCAAGATCCTCGAAAAGTTGAAGCATGGAAACAGAACTCATGAAGCACGGTTCGCTCGACGTCTACTCTTCAGGCTGTATCGCCTTCAGCAGAAGTATCATCAGTACCATCATGTGGTAAAGTTACCTTAACTTGGATTATTCTATATAGAATCTGCTTTTGTTCCTTAAGTTTCTTCATCTGTGCTGGCTTTTGGTCATCATAGAGATTTTTCATGCTGAACATGAATTTATAATCCATCTGCATTCTAGGCTCTTTAGACATTGAATTTCCATCCTAGTTGAAAATTACAATCATTTTAGATCGAAGTCAAAGTAGGCTTGATAGCATTTTGGACTCGTTTGATCCTATATAGTTTTTAGTCTTTCGTTTTATAAAATTGTGTTTGTTTTCTCGTCATCTCTCTTGTGAGATCCCACTTCGGTTAGAGAGGGGAACGAAACATTATTTATAAGGGGGTAAAAACCTCTCCCTAGTAAACACATTTTAAGAACCTTGAGGGGAATACCGAAAGAGAAGCCCAAAGAGGACAATATTTGATAGCGGTAGGTTTGGACTGTTACATGTTGAAACTAGTGTAACCAATCAAAACCGACCAACAATAGGGAACGAGTATGGGAGTAATAGAACAAAAC
>NW_019647551.1:0-741 GCF_002806865.2 Cucurbita pepo subsp. pepo
TCCTACTAACTCTCTCTCGCCTACTTCATCCCAGTATAGTGAGAACCTACACTGTTTTTCGTATCGGGCCCCAAACGATGTCATTCCAATAGTTGCTTGGAAGCTGTTATTATACGAGAATTCCATCCGATGGAGTTTGGAATCCTAACTTCCCTTAAAATCTAGTATGCAAGCGCGTAGCATGTCCTCTAGAATTTGGTTTAAACGCTCCGTTTGTCCATCTGTTTAGGGGTGAAAGGCGGTACTAAAGTCGAGGCAGTTACCCAGTGCTTTTTAAAGTCTGAGCTAGAACGCTGACGTAAAGCGTGGGTCCCGATCCGACACTATAGATACTAGGACTCCATGTAATCTTACTATTTCTTTCACATACCGCTTTGCCCAATTGTCAACTATATATGTAGCTTTCCCAAGTAGGAAGTGTGCTGACTTGGTCAACCTATCGACAACTACCCGATCATTGTATAGCCTTTAAGCGTTTTGGGTAATTCTACTATGAAGTCCATTGCTATGTTTTCCCACTTCCACTCTAGTATGCTTAGGGGCTGCAACAACCCCACCGCCTTTTATTTAGGAGCTTTCACTTGTTGACAAACTAAGCACTTGCTCAAAAACTCGGCCACGTCCCTCTTCATGCTCTTCCACTAGAAGTGTTGTTTTAAATCTTGGTACATCTTAGTACCTCCTGAGTGCATAACAAATGGCGAGTTGTGAGCTTCGTTAGTATTTCTTTCCTTAGCTTCT
>NW_019647551.1:4329-7333 GCF_002806865.2 Cucurbita pepo subsp. pepo
AAAGAGTTAGAGAAAATGACACCGTAGTTTTATAGTGGTTCGGTCAAACTCGACCTACTCCACTCCCCAAGCGCCTCTTGGGAATTTGAATAAAGAACTTTCTCGACTCTTTCCACGGATCTGAGCCAAACCGCTACACCGCTCTTTTTACGAGTTCAAGAGCAAACTCAATCCTTTCCACGGCGCAGGATCAAACCGATACAAGTATTTGAGTTTGATAATAACACACCACAACTCTCTCAAAGAGTAGATTTACAATTTGGAACACTCACAACTATTTCCTCACAATACAATAATAATCCCTCTCAAGAATAAGATGAAGAGAAATAAACTTGTAAGCTTGTAATCCCTCTCAAGAATAAGATGAAGAGAAATAAACTTGTAAGCTTGGAGAGAGCAACAAACAATGGAGATTTTCAACAAATGATGATTGGAGAATTTATGGAAGTTGTAAGCTTGGAGAGAGCAACAAAGGACAGAGACTTTGAACAAATGATGATTGGAGAATTTATGGAAGTTGTGTATTTTAAGATGGGGAAAATGAGTTTATATAGAGAAGAGAAGTGACAAGATATAGGAATTAATATTGACCATTGGATTGTGTTAAGAATAATGGAAGGCGGAGATTAAAAGTAAATAAATAAGAAAATTTTCCAAATTCATTTATTAAATTTTTTTTAATATAATAATAATAATAATATTCCGTTTTGGTAATAGATAAGGCAACCGAATTTTGCTTTTTACTAAACCACGAAACTAAAGAACTATAAAAAAATTGACAAGTTCTACTAGTACTTTTCTTAACGGCATGTAAATGAGATTTCTTAGGACAAGATTGAAACCTAGCACAAAGACATATACTAAACATAATATCGGGTCTACTAGCGGTCAAGTAAAGTAAAGATCCAATCATACATCGATAAGCTTTAATATTCACACTTTTACCTTTTTCATCCTTGTTAAGCTCAGTGGATGTGCTCATGGGAGTTTTTGCAATCTTACCTCCATTAAACTTGAACCTTTGGAGCAAATCTTTAATGTATTTCTCTTGATTGATGAAGATACCATCCTTAAATTGTTTGATTGAAGTCCAAAAAAGAAACTAAGTTCTCCCATCATACTCATCTCAAACTCACTATGCATACATTTAGAAAATTCTTCAGAAGGATTAGTAGAACCAAATATGATATCATCCACATATATTTGCACTAATAGCATATCGTTTTCTTTAATCTTAATAAAGAGTGTAGTGTCGAGTTGACTCATTTTAAAATAATTTCCGATAAGAAAATTACTAAGTCTATCATACCAAGCTCTTGGAGCTTGTTTTAAGCCATAAAGAGCATTTTTCACCTTATAGACATGACGAAGAAATTCTACATTTTCAAATCCGGGAGGTTGTTCTACATAAACTTTCTCCATAATATAACCCTTCAAAAATGCACTTTTCACATCCATTTGATACAATGCAAAATTTTGGTAAGAAGCAAAAGTAAGTAACATTCTAATAGCTTCTAATCTAGCAACGGGTGCAAAAGTTTCTTCCTAATCTATGCCTTCATCTTGACAATATCCTTGAGCTACAAGCGTAGCTTTATTTCTAATGATATTCCCATTTTCATCCATCTTATATTTAAAAATTCATTTGGTTCCAATAATAGAAGTAGTAGAGGGCCTAGGGATTAATTCCCAAACTTTGTTCCTCTCAAATTGATTTAGTTCTTCTTGCATAGCTAAAATCCAAAACTCATCATTTTCGACATCCTTAAGACTTTTTGGTTCAATTTGAGAAATAAAAGCAAGATTATTAAATAAATTAATAGAAGAACGAGTTTTCACACCTTGTTCGGGATCACCAAGAATCAAGTCATTGGGATGAGATAAGGCATATCTCCATTCTTTTGGCATTGATGAAGAACCTTCCTCCTTTAAGCTCACCTCTTCTTGACTTGAACCAATTTCTTTGCCTTTGTCATTAAAGTAAATCTCCAAAATTTCTTTCTAAATCATCATTACAAATAGACTCATTAGAAATATTATTACAATATTCATCAAATACCACATGCATAGATTCTTCAATAACTAAAGTTCTTTTATTGAAAACTCTATAAGCTTTACTAATAGATGAATTAACCAAGAAAAATACCAATATCCTTTTTTGAATCAAATTTTCCAAGCTTTTTCTGTGTTGTTCAAAATAAAACATTTGCAACCAAAAACTTTGAAATACCCAACATTTGTAATTTTGTTATGCCAAAGTTCATAAGGAGTTTTATCTAATGAGGTATAATTAAAACTCTATTTAAAATATAACAAGTTGTATTAACGGCTTCCGCCAAAAAATATATAGATAAATCATATTCATTTTCTTTGAGCAATTTAATTAATTTATCTTTTTCACAACAATCATGCGGAAGAAACTTAAATAATTCATCTCATCAACAAATTTAAATAATTCATGATAAGGAAGAGATTCAAGAATTACCTCATCTTCTTGTTCATTCTTTTGGTCACTGTGAGCCATGAAGCAAAAATTTGCTACTTCTTCATCACTTCCACTTCCACTTCCACTTGTACTTTCATCACTATCATCCCAAGTAGCCTTCATTGCTTTCTTCTTGGATTTCTTAGATGATTTGAGGAGAGGACAATTCGTTCTTATATGACCTGACTTTTTACATTCATAACATATTACCTCATCGTTTTTGCTCTTTTCACCTTTTAACTATTTTTTATTAGTGAAATGTTTCTTGAATTGTTTCTTCCTTTTAATAAAAATTTTATACTTACGTGTGAAGTAGGCGACATCATCTTCATTAAGGACGTCCTCATCTTCATTAAGGACGTCCTCATCTTCAGAGTCAACTTTGATGGACTTTAGGGTTATACTTTTCTTCTTTTTTGATTCTTCTTCNTTATACTTTTCTTCTTTTTTGATTCTTCTTCCACCATGTGCCCCTTCTTGGTAATCTCATGTGTCATGAGAGAACCAATGAGTTCATCC
>NW_019647552.1:0-7331 GCF_002806865.2 Cucurbita pepo subsp. pepo
TCTGAATTCATTTGGATAATCAACTCTGAGTTGAACATTATGCATACCATTGGTTCTTAGTATAAGAACAATAGTAAAATTACCCTGAATCGGACTCGTCCGATGATTATTGATTAAACGCATAAGATTGGAGTGTCGATTCTCTTCTCAATATGAAAGGACAACTCTTAATGTATACTGATTTGAGTCAGAAACTCNAATGTATACTGTTTATGTTGTTTTTAGTAATCTGAATTTAGTAAAATTACCCTGAATCGGACTCGTCCGATGATTATTGATTAAACGCATAAGATTGGAGTGTCGATTCTCTTCTCAATATGAAAGGACAACTCTTAATGTATACTGATTTGAGTCAGAAACTCGTTGCCATCTATCCGGCTCTCCGCTCTTGAAATTTTGCTCAACCATAATGGTATTTTGTCTTGGACAGTTTTGGTTGGAATAGTATCATGCCTGGAGACATTCATGATTTATTATCCTTGATTTTAGTGAAAGGAGATGCCAGAGCATTGTGACTAGCCTTTAACCATTAGTATCCTTGTAAAGATTACAATCTTTCTTTTTATATAATTGGAGAAGTTTTTGGCTATATTACTAGGTTTGGGGCGGTTACAAATGGTATTATAGAACTAGACACTGGATAATGTGCCAACGAGGAGGCTGATCCTCAAAGGGGTTAGACACGAGGCAGTGTGTCAACGCTGGACCCCAAAAGGGGTGAACTATGAGATCTCACATTGGTTGGAGAGCTGAACGAAATATTCCTTATAAAGGTGTAGAAACCTCGTTTTAAAAACCTTGAGTGAAAGCTCAAATATGACAATATCTGCTAGCAGTAAACTTGAATTTTTACACATATCTGGCTTGTTTCTTACCGACTAAAGAGAGTCGTGATTGGATTCTTGAAACTTAGGACATCCATTATATCATTTAGCATTTTTCATATGCTTTGATGGTTAACAGTTTTTGGCCTACTCTTGAGAAATTTTTTTGAAAACAAGGATATGGTGTTTTGACCGTGTTCGAGCTGAACCGAAAA
This sequence comes from Cucurbita pepo subsp. pepo, assembly GCF_002806865.2. NCBI lineage: Eukaryota > Viridiplantae > Streptophyta > Magnoliopsida > Cucurbitales > Cucurbitaceae > Cucurbita > Cucurbita pepo. Next base: position 1,040 of record NW_019647552.1, read on the forward strand.
AGAAGGTGGAATGCGAAAGACATGATGTAGGCGCTGCTGTAACACACAGGTATCCCCTTTTCTTATTTGCTCTTTTTGATTTCCAAATCTAAACGTTAAAAAGGGTTTCTAAGATTGTTTTTCTTTCCGTGCGATTTAAAACCTTACACAACAAAAAACGTTTTTCTTCAACTTATTGGTAGTAGGTGCACTGAGAGTCTAGGATAACCCAATTAGATTGGCATAATGTACCTCAATATTATCTATTGGGACATGATATAAAAATGATATGAAATAGGTAATGGTACGAGATATGTGATAAATTGACATATTTATGATATGATATATTGTGATGTGATATGGTATGTATATGATGAAATGTTATGTTAGAAGCATCTCCTAGATTGTATATGATATGAATAACATAAAACCACGATAAATGACATGAAATATAACTCCGTTAGAATTATGTATGATATGAGGACTGAAAAAATGAGAAATGATATAATATAAATGAGAAACGATAACGTGGTTATATTTAATAATGTTGAAAATGGAAAAATATTAGGATCTCATGCATTATTTGTACTCATGCATCGGGGATACTCCTATTCCATCACGAGGGTACGGCCGTGTACACCACTAGGCAGGTGAAGTATCATTATGTTTTACATAATGCTGCCGTGACGGTTACTAATTCTAATGGGTATCTAAGCATAAGGAGCTACCAGAGAAGGCTTGCCCGACAAAAAAAAAGGGGAAAGTGGTGTGCGAACTGTTTATTCGGACATATTTGACCCTTTGAGCTAATTGATAGGATGCACCTTTACAAGATAAGGTTTGAAGGTCTACTTTCAACTCTTTTGGTGATACCTTCCCTTTATTTTAGGAACATAATATTTTGCTACTTTTGGGTTGATTCTTGTTGGCACTCTTTCCAACCTATACTGCTTCGGGCTAAAGATTCACTGTGTGCTTCTATTCCAACCCACTTTACAGCCAAATTTACTTTCTTGAGCAGATTCTTGTGAAAACTAACCATAACTTCATTCACTCTCATTTACTTAAGTGGCAATCTTGAATCCCTACTTTTTGGATTTGGTTCAAGGATTTGAACCTGAAGGTACCTTTTTCGGATGATTTGTTATGTATTACCGTCGGCTTCACAATTTTAAAACACCTCTATTAGGGAGAGGTTTCTACACTCTTGTAAAGAATGTTTTATTTCCCTCTCCAACTGACGTGAGATCTCACAATACATTCCCTTGAGAGCCCAGAAGTTTCCATACCATTATAAGAAATGTTTCATTCTCCTCTCCAACTAACGTGAAATCTCACAATCCATCCCCTTGAGAGGCCAGGAATTTACATACCATTATAAAAAATGTTTCGTTCTCGTCTCCAACTGACGTGGAATCTCACAATCCACCCCCTTGAGGGCCTAGAGATTTCCACACTCTTATAAGAAATGTTTTGTTCCCCTCTCCAACCAACGTGGGCTCTCACAGTCCACCCCCTTGGGGGCTCAATGTCCTTGCTGACACACCGCTCGGTGTCTAACTCTAATACCATTTGTAATAACTCAAGTCTACTACTAGCAGATATTGTCCGTTTTGGCCGGTTACATATCGTTGTCAGCCTCGCGATTTTAAACGCGTCTGGTAGGGAGCGGTTTCCATACCCTTATAAAGAATGCTTCGTTTTCATACCCTTAAATCTCACATAAATGATAACATCTTCATCTATAAGAAAAAACCTTTGGGATGAAATAAAATCAAATTCATATGAATGTGAATGTCCTTTTGTTCCAACTTTGAAGTGGATGTTGTCTGTCTTTGTTCTTAGAGGCACATGGGGCTTCACAAATATTGCTTTTTCTTTGATAGCAAAATTGCCTTTGTTATCCACTATTTAGCCCTTTCTTTTAATCAGTCTCAAGCTGTTGAGTTGCTTTGGGCAGCTCCACGCTAAAGTAGCACTAACTTCTCCCAAACACCCTAAATTGTTCCTCGTACTACATGATGCAAAAAAGATTTCCCAACACTTGTTCAAATCGCCTATGATAACTTCATTTTAATATGATGTGATGTGTTATATATATATATATATATAGTTTAGGCACACCCACAAAGTGAGATGATTGAATCTCAATAGATTCTCAATAGGTTTTGATTCCATGTTGAATACACATTTGTCCTCATTCTTAGGTGCACTCAAAACAACTTGTATTTGGGACCCTCTGCCCTAGTGCCCATTGATTGATATATATAGTATAGTATGTTGCTATATTTGATTGTCAAGGTGTAGTTGTCGTAGAGAAATAATTTTTATCGAATGTTTTGAAATAAAAAAGAAAAATAAGGAAGGTCATATTTGATCTAAATAGGCGTTATCTATGGTATGGTTGAGGTATGACTTTGTGTCTCACGTGATGAATGTGTTGTATTGGTCTTATTATATAGATTTTATGAATTTAATACATGAAATTTTAATTTTTTTAATACAAATAAATAAAACTTAGAGGTTGAAAAACCTATCAACCCGTATAATTAACAATTTAGCTTTTATATTTTCAATTTTACGTAATAATTTAATTTTTTATTTTAAAATTTGTAACATTTTAGTCTCTATTATAAAAAAAAAAAATGGGTAATTTAGTTATTTAGTTTTAATATTTTCAATTTTTCACTATGCGATTAAATTTTAAAAAGAATTTATGGTTTATAGATATTATAAAAATTTAAAGAATTAGGAATTTAAAATTTTACAAAAATTAAATTATATTTGGAGGATAGGCTCACTCTCATCTCACAGACAAAACTGTGTCGTATCGACTGGTAGCTTCATGATCCTTAATTAATCGGAAAAGGCTGCAAATTCTGTCACTCCCCACAGGGTACCTCCTTCAATAATCAGTGTTCATAACGTTTCTTTTTTTCAAAAAAATTTAATTTTCTTTTCTCTTTGAATAACAGCAATCGCAACTGACACGCCGAAAAAGAGTTTCAGTGTATGTCCCTATTCATATTTTCTTTGATAGAGATAGAGAATCACTGATCAACAAACAAACAAAACCCCATGACCCCACGTTTCCTCTCTCTCTCTCTCTCTCTCTCTCTCTTGATTAATCTTTGAAGCTGGCTGAGCGTTTGATTTCCTGGGTGTTATGAAAATTTCGTGTTCTTCTTTGTGGTAAGTTTTCCTAATTTTTGATTTCGTGTTCTAATTGTACGTTTTGAAATGTTTATGGAAACTGTTCATGATTAGAGTAAAAAGGAAGGGGGGGAAAATGGGTCTGTTCATCTTGCTACTGTTTGTGTTAATACATATCTTTTGGTTTTCGTTAGTCGAATGCGATTTCCCCATCTGGGTTTCTCAGGATGTCCGCAGTTCTAGCTCCTCGTGGTGACCCGATCCTTGCAGATCCGAGTTCCCTGCCTTATCGCGATGCTCGTTCAGCAGCTGGTAGCAGCAGTAGCAGCAGTGACCTGTCGGTTCTTGATGATTCCGATGACCAGTCGTGGCACTCGGTTTTCGACTCCACGGCTTGGGGATCTCATGGCGACGGCCTGTTTTCCGGCGAGATTGAGGGCGTTCCGGACGCTGAGACGGGTGGTTTCATCTCGGGAAGCTCGTCGGAGGTGGATTTGGAGAGTGGGGATTTGGAGGTGAAGGTGCATTTGGGGAAGATCGAAAGGGATTGCAGAATTTGTCACTTGGAACTGGAAAGCGGCGGCGGAAGAGATCATAATGATACTCCGATTCTGCTTGGTTGTTGCTGTCGTGGTGATTTGGGTACCGCTCACAAGCATTGTGCTGAGACTTGGTTCAAAATCAAAGGAAATACGTAAGTAATAAACTCTCATTTGTTCTTAATCTTTTGATCATCAATGGTTTTGTTTAAGTTTTGCCTCTTGCTAGCAGTTTAGATGGAAATTTATCGAAAATCTTAGCTAATTTGTTGGATCCTCTGCTTCTCTCTGAGTTTTCTGCCATGAATCTTCCCCAAATAGTTAATCTCTATGTTGAATTCAGTAAATTCATTCAGATCTTCTGCAGACAGTATTTGGTGTTCTTCATAGTTCTTACTGAAGTATTCAGCTCAATTTTATTGGATTCTTCGAATTCTTGTTTTGAAACCTTTAATCAACTAGATTCTGTGTGTAAAGCTTCACTATTGTCTCATGAGTATGCAAGGTGTTCTTCAGACATAAACAAGGTAAAAACTGAAGTGGCTCCTTGTATGTTTGAGCATGACTGTTCTTGAGTATAGAATTATCTTTTCTGTATATCTTGAATGAATCAGATTGTTTAACACTCTAGATAGGGTACTTTCAGTGTGAAATCCTACATCGGTTGGAGAGGGGAACGGGAAACGGGGAATGAAGCATTCTTTATAAGGGTGTGGAAAACTCTCTCTAATAGACGTGTTTTAAAACCGTGGAGGCTTATGGCGATGCGTAACGAGCCAAAACGGACAAAATCTACTAGTGGTGAGCTTAGGCTGTTACAAATGGTATTAGAGCTAGACACCGAGCAGTGCGCCAGCAAGGACGCTGGCTCCCAAAGGGGGTGGATTGTGAGATCTCACATCAGTTGGAGAAGGGAACGAAACATTCCTTATAAGGGTGTGGAAACCTCTCCATAACATACGTGTTTTAAAACTGTGAGACTGACAACATAACGGGCCAAAGAGGATAATACTACGAGCGATGAGCTTAGGCTGTTACAACTTGTATAAGAGCTGGACACCGAGCAATGTGTCAGCGAAGATGTTGAGTTCACGAGGGGGTGGATTGTGAGATCTTATATTGATTGGAGAGGTGAACGAAACATTTCTTAGAAGGGTGTAGAAACCCCTCCCTAACAAATGCGTTTTAAAAACTGCACAAAATGTGAGTATTAACGATGAGTATTAACTTGACAAGCAATATGATATGTTTCTTGCAGAATTTGTGAGATATGTGGAGCAACTGCACAAAATGTTGCAAGTCAACAAATAAATGAACCGAGCAATGCGGCTGCTGCTGCTGCTGCTGCAGTAGCATCCTCAGCTATGACAGCACCCCTAACTCTCGTCGAGACTCGAACGATCTTTCATGGTCGACGCATTATGAACTTCCTGCTTGCTTGCATGCTCCTTGCATTTGCAATGTCCTGGCTTTTTCACTTCAAGTTAATGTCATAGGGGCTTAGGAAGATCGCCAGTAGAAGAAAACTGGGGGAATTCCAAGTTCTGTAGGCCTTTGTACATATAATTACACTTTAGTTAATTTTGATGAGGTTGGTTTCATTAGAGGCATTCCTTTGTTGTGGTTTTGGTGATTGAATAAACAGGCAACTCCACAAGAACAGAGGATTCACTCAAGAGGATTCGATCAAAAAGTCGAAAATTCAAAAATTCAAAAAGATCGAGAGATTTCTCATATAAACATCCAATCAAATTCGATCATACATGTTTCTTTTACTTTTCTCACGGATTATACAATAATTAACATGAAATCCCTGCATAGGCATCTCAACAGTAAAAGCTAAGCAAAATTCAACGAAATGAATATGTTTTAGAAGCTATTTGTAACAGTCCAAACCCATCATTAATAGATATTGTTCACTCTTGCCCATTGCGTTTCGTCGTCAACCTCACGGTTTTAAAACGCGTCTACTATTTCCTTTTAAAACGCGTCTACTATTTCCACACCTCTATAAAAAATGTTCCTTCCCCTCTCCAACCAATGTGGGATCCTCGTTGGCACATCGCCCAATGTCTAACTCTAATCACATTTGTAACAGCTCAGACCCACCGCTAGCAAATATTGTCTGCAAGCCCATTACATATCGCCTTCAGCCTCACGGTTTTAAAACGCGTTTACTAGGAAGAGGTTTTCACGCTCTTATAAGAAATAGTTCGTTCCCCTCTCCAACCGATGTAGAATCTCATTAGCTAACCAACAATGACCTGTAAACTGCAATATAGATGAGACTAAGAAAGAAAGTTACAAGCTGAAAGAGAAAAAGGGTCCCATTCTAATTGATATTAATGTTCCCCACAGGATTGGTGGGTTTGAAATCAAGCACAACCTTGTCGAATGTGTTCCTCACATGGTGGCAGACCACCATGAAGTTCTGACACGCATCTTTCAAAACCCCTCTGGAAGGATCACCTGTCATGTTCCATCAAAACCCTTCTCATCAGTATCTCTAATGCTAATGCGTGGTCACTTCCAACTATTTTGCTATCGTCAAATCAAACCAATGTTTATCTAATACGCACGTTGACGCAATATCTACCACTCCTAAGTGTGCATAGATATGA
>NW_019647553.1:0-314 GCF_002806865.2 Cucurbita pepo subsp. pepo
TTGAAGGAGGTAGAAGAAAAGAGAATAAATTGAAAGAAGAATAAAATGCTGGATTCTTTCTCCTGTCTTCACCTCTGAACCGTAAACTATTTATCAGCTTTTCTCCCTACTCATTCTGCTGAACCTAACTCAAGATGAAGACGACTGATTTCATGTTAGGATCGCACAACAACGCACACGCTCGATCAAGATGAACACAAAGAAAAAGGATAGAGAAAATTGCAAGGAGAACTCTAGCTAAAAGGATTTTTTATTGATGACTTCAGGTACGTACAACAAGAGAGAGTACAGAGAATAGAAAGTACATTTCCAAA
>NW_019647553.1:6916-7319 GCF_002806865.2 Cucurbita pepo subsp. pepo
GCAACTTCGCTCATTCGACCTCTTGGTCTCACAGCTTCGCTCCTTCGCTTTATTTTGTCTCACAGCTTCGTTCCTCTCCCTTTGGTCTTCGCAGCTTCGCTTGTTCGCCTCGTAAACTCGGTCTCGCAGCTTCGCTCCTCTCCCTCTTGGTCTCACTGCCAGAGCTCGTTCGCCTCGTAAACTCGGTCTCACAATTCCATTGCCTTGACCTATTGGTCTCGTGGCTTCTCCCCTTTTCCTTCTTTAACTCTTTCACTAGGTAAACAAAACAAGAGGATGATTCTTTCACTCCTTTACCTCTCCAACTATCTACTTCTCTTCAGCTTCTCTCGCTATCGGTCTGTCTGTCTTGTCTCATGGATGAACTGTTAGGATCGCACAACAACGCACACGCTCGATCTAG
>NW_019647554.1:0-724 GCF_002806865.2 Cucurbita pepo subsp. pepo
CATGTAAACAAAAATGATATTTTGATTGTTTCATATAATAATCCCACTCTCGGAATAGCGCGTGGAGTTTACATCATCGTTGAGGTTTTGAAAAGTCAACAAAGCTCCGCAAGAGAGAGAGGGGGAGAGTCTGTAATGTTGTTGCTGTCAATGGGTGTGAAGGAAAAGCCAAAAATATTAGTAAATTGGAAGCGCCAACTAAACCTCCTCCACTCTGACCCCGCGATGCCTTCTTTCCCCCTTCACCATTTATACCCATTTCAATCTCACTCTCCTTCTTCTTCACCACATCCAATTCATTCATTCTTCTTCTTCTTGTTTCTTATTTGGGTTTCTCACGAACCTATTTCTTCCACCTTGCTCTGCTTCATTCTCCCACAGGTATTGATTGTTTGCCGTCTAACTCTTTCAATTCTGTGAGTTTGGTTGATTTGTTTGATGGGTTTTGTGTGGAATTTCTTGAATGTGATTGGGTGTTTGTGATTGTGGCTTATGGTTTGGAAATGGGTAGGTGTTCGTTTGTTTGCTTGTGATGCTGTTTGTGAGCTGATGGGGAAGGATTGTGTGTGTGTTTTTCTGCTATGGTTTTGCTGCTCCTTGCTCCTTGCTGCTGCTGAAACCACAGAGCCTTCTGATGGTAAGTTTGTCTTGTCTTGTATGTTCTTTGTCTCATGAATTTGCTTGCACTTTCTTGGTTGGTTTAAAGCTAGTGTCAGTGTAACGG
>NW_019647554.1:6524-7311 GCF_002806865.2 Cucurbita pepo subsp. pepo
TCTAAATGGACGTGTTTTAATTTTTACATGCATACACCGTTAGGAATCACGGCTCTCTCCATGGTATGATATTGTCCACTTTAAGCATAAACTCTGATGGTTTTGCTTTAGATTTTCCCAAAAGGCCTCATACCAATGGAGATTCAACCCCTTAATTAGCCGATGTGGGACTCCTCTCCCAACAATCCTCTCCTCGAACAAAGTACACCATAGAGCCTCCTCTGGGGCCTATGGAGCTCTCGAACAACCCCCCCTTAATCGAGGCTAGACTCCTTCTCTGGAGCCCTCGAACAAAGTACACCCTTTGTTCGATACTTGAGTTAGTTTTGACTACACCTTCGAGACTCACAACTTCTTTGTTCAAATTTTGATGATTCTATTGACATGACTCTGATACCATGCTAGGAATCACAACTCTCTCGAATGGTATGATATTGTCCCACTCTCATGGTTTTGCTATTGGTTTTCCAAAAGGCCTCATACCAACGGAGATGTATTCCTTATAAATCTATGATCAACCCCTTAATTAGCCGATGTGGGACTCCTCTCCCTACAATCCTCAACATACACTTCAACAGGAATCATGTTCTTTGTTTATTCTTACCTTATCCACTCTAAAGGTTATTAGACATGAAGATTATCGATTAAGATTCGAATCCTTCATGAGTAAATTTTCGACAAATCATGAACTACCAATAGGCTTCGTAAATCTTCTCGAAGGGGGCTAATGCTTTTGTCCCATCACCATGGTTCTTGCAGAAGTCTTAGGAATTGCGGCTTGGAGGGA
>NW_019647555.1:0-293 GCF_002806865.2 Cucurbita pepo subsp. pepo
TATATGGATCCTTTCTGGTTGTGACCACACATCTGAGATTGCCATAAATTGTAATATTTCCCCTTATTCATCAGAAGTGGCGTATGTATCTTTTGAAACCGGAATCAATTTTCCTTGATATCTAACATAATGTATGAAAGGATCCTTCCCGTAAGATAGCCGAAAAGGAATTAGCAAACACTTCGACAAGATGTTCTTTCCATAGAAATATATTCATTCGTTCAAAAGGGCCCCTATAAGAAGTGGATCGTTCGTATATGAGAAGATTGGTTACGTAGAAAAAGGGAAATGGA
>NW_019647555.1:6163-7308 GCF_002806865.2 Cucurbita pepo subsp. pepo
CTATTGATTGATTCTTGATCCTGGCCCCTGAACGAAGCAACCTATCCTTTATTTACGGTATCTTCTCTGTTCTTTCCCTTCTTGCTTGACCTGTAGTAGGGAATCTGAGCTCTGGCTGGATCCTTAATTCTTCTTATTGTTAGTTAGTTAGAAGGAAGTGATTGTGTTGTGAGTTATTCTTTCACAAGGTAAGGTAAAGCATAGATACATATTCTTTCTTTCTCCGTAACCTGATTGACCTCTTTCACTCGTTCTCTTTTCTTTCCGATTCCTATTGATTTGATTCTTGAAGACTCCTTATTCATTCTCCTTCACCTCTTCAACTCGATAAACTCCTGATTGATTCACCTATTTATTCTGGTCCTAGGAAACGAAGAAGAACCCAAACTCATGAACCTCTTCTATATATTAGAATCTGTTATTGTTAAGGTGAGTTATTCTAACACAGTAAGCAAGGGGCGAAAGAGAGTTTACGAATGGAACTTAATCACTTGTTGTCCCTATACCTTATTCCTTCAAAGACAAGGTAAAGCATACATATGAAATGAATTTACTCGACTGGAACCAAGGGAAAGCCTCAACTCCTTATTAGAGAGAATAGTAGTATTACTGATTAACCTGATTTACCTCCTTAGAACTCTTATATGATATTCCCTGCCTGAGCTACTTCTGAACCTCAACCCTCTCCTCCCTTTTCTTTTCCTGAACCTCTATGACTCGGTTTCATGTCTTCGACCCTCTCCTCTTCTCGTCTCGCGTCTTCGACCCTCTCCTTTGTCTCGTGTCTTCGCCTCTTCACCCTACGGGTCTCAGGGCGAAGCCCCTTTTCCTTCTTGAACGAGGTAAACTGCTGAACCTATATATTCTTGAACTGTAAAAGATCAATACTCTTCATTCTCCTGAACCTCGCTCGTAAACTATCTCTCTCCTTCACCTTTATCAAAGAGAAAGATTAATTCGACTGAACTACTTCTCTCTCTTCTGTCCTTTACTTTACGGTCTCAGAATTCCATTGTCGGGACTATTACTTCTTTCACTCTGTAATAGGTGTTTGTTTACGAACTGATCTCCTTCACTCAATCACTTTCAGAACTGTAAACAAAGACAGACTCAAGCGAAACAAACCCAGGACGGGCTATTCTTCA
>NW_019647556.1:0-385 GCF_002806865.2 Cucurbita pepo subsp. pepo
AAACCTTAATCTTCTTCCCTCTTCTTTCTTCTACCTCTCCTCTCTTTTTTCTCTTTTCCAAATTATGCCTCAGTCAAAAGAGACCCCTCAAGTAATAAGGGCATAATGACTGGTTTGCCCCTATTGTGACCTACTTTATTTTTTCTTTTTTTCCCTTTTTTTTNTAAATAGTTCATACTCGCAATTGTGCTCCATACATTAAACCTATGAAAATTAGCCAAACTATCAAGTTTGAATAGTTCATGACACTATGGGGTTCCACTGACTTATAGTCGTCGTTATAGATTAGCTTGATTAGAAGGTCCAGGCGAGTGCCTGAAGGATTCACGCAAGCACGTGCAGGTCATGTGTAAAGAAGTACTACACATCCAATTTGTTCGAGATT
>NW_019647556.1:6921-7307 GCF_002806865.2 Cucurbita pepo subsp. pepo
CACATTTGTGCATCATCCTAGAACATGAACGATGCACAAGATACTTTATGGTCATCTAAACTCTTCAATAGATGAAATATCATCTCCATTATGAATCTATAACTCCTTTCACTGACGTCATTCGGTTTTGNTTCCAGCCTTTTCACAAAACCTGTTAAAAGTTTCTGAAGTGTACTCCTTACCATTATCTAATCTTATAGTCTGAATCAAGCATGTACTTTCATTCTCAACTTTGGCTTTCAATTTCAAAATACGCCCGCTACTTCTGGCTTTTGCTCCAGCAAGAAGATCCAACACATTCTTGTTAGATCATAAATAGAAACAATGTAATAAAGATTACCATTAAATGATGTAGTTCGTTGACGACCACAAAGATCAGTATGAAC
>NW_019647557.1:0-224 GCF_002806865.2 Cucurbita pepo subsp. pepo
AGTGAAAGAAGTCCAATGAATCCCCCTGATTAATTGACTCGACTGGAAAGGTTCAATAGTTCAGGATCAAGATTAGAGAAAGAAGCTGGCTGAGGGGAAGGGGCGGGAGCCTGAGCAAGCAAGCCAGCCAGCCAATTCCTTCTGTTCCAACCCAGCAAGAAAGAAAGGAGAAGAGAAAGAATGAATCGGATTCCATAGGCGAGTTCAGGATCATGAATATGCTT
>NW_019647557.1:6748-7306 GCF_002806865.2 Cucurbita pepo subsp. pepo
CTTCAGTCTTACTGTTCAATCAGGTTCAGTTCGTAAACTCTCTTCCTTGAGTCTTTCGTGTTGAGTCTTAACTTCCTTAATGAAAGAACAGATGAGAGACTGTAAGTAAAGTACAGGCCAGGGCAGAAGATGAAAACAAGCACCTAGTTATTACCGAGTGGTTGAGGTCAATAAGGGACAAGTGATTGAGTTCTGTCTAATTCCTTTTTCGGCTTTACAGTGAAGGGAGAGGAAAAGAGTTCAAGGAGTCCAATGTAGGGGAAGGAGCAAACAGAACATATCAAGTGAAAGAAGGTTACGGTTTAGGTTCTTCAAACAAATAGCTTTACCTTCTGAAAGAAGAATAGTCCAGAGGTTCGCTTTCGTCTTGACTTCCTTAAACCTGACTCAAAAGAAGAAGAATCCGAATAAATAGGTAGGTTCCGGATTGAATGAATAAGGTAAATAGCGGAAGGGGAATGAGAAAGAATCAATAGGAGTAAGTAGCTCGACTGTCAAGTTCAAGGAATATAGGTTCCGGAGCTCAGCTGCTTTAGAGTGAAATCAGGTTCGTTCAGT
>NW_019647558.1:0-956 GCF_002806865.2 Cucurbita pepo subsp. pepo
TAAGAGTTAGTATATTCTTGACCAAAATAGCGATTACTAAACCATTATAGGAACAAGAGTTATTCTGGGATTAGTGTTTAAATCAAGAATGTCTTGGTTTAGTGAATGAGTGATTGACTGCCCCTCGGTAGTAGTTGCTCTAACTCACTAAAGTATCGTTGCAAATTAATAATTTTTGGGTACATTATTACATTTGCTAAAACTAATTGGATTAAACAGGATTAAGTCAAATTACTAATAGAATTTTCTTTATATCACAGCATGACAAACTCAATAGTACAATTACTCGCTTCTGAGAAATTAAACAGCGACAATTACGCAACTTGAAAATGAAACCTAAACACAATACTGGTAATTGATTATTTGAGGTTTGTTTTAACTGAGGAGTGTCCTCCAAACCCCAGTTCAAATGCAAACCCAACAGTTTAGGATGCGTATGACAGATGGATAAAGGAAAATGACAAAGCCTGAGTGTACATACTAGCAAGCATATATGATGTTTTGGCTAAGAAACACGTTGTTATGGGTACTGCTAAAGAGATTATGGAATCTCTAAAAGGGATGTTTGGACAACCGTCCTTCTCCCTTAGACATGAAGCCATAAAATACATTTACAACTGCCGTATGAAAGAAGGGACCTCAGTTAGAGAACATGTCCTGGACATGATGGTCCATTTCAATGTGGCAGAAGAAAATGAAGCTGTCATTGATGAGAAGAGTCAAGTCAGTTTTATCATGATGTCTCTTCCGAAGAGCTTCTTCCAGTTCCGCACCAATGTGGTTATGAACAAAATAGAATATAACTTGACTGCTCTTCTCAATGAGCTACAGACTTATCAGTCCCTCTTAACAAACAAGGGACAAACAGGAGAAGCAAATGTTGCTATCTCCAAGAAATTACTACGAGGATCGTCCTCCAAAAATAAGTCTGGACCTTCAACTTCTAAAAGTGTTTT
>NW_019647558.1:6663-7300 GCF_002806865.2 Cucurbita pepo subsp. pepo
AAAAAAAAAAAAAAAAAAAAAAAAAAAAAAAAAAAAAAAAAAAAAAAAAAAAAAAGAAGTCAATTTGACATTACAAACTTTATGAAATTAAAAATAAATATAAAGTTTTCTTGCAACTTCATTTGTTCCTTCAACTGTGTAAATATTCACTTCTGAAGCTCCAAATGGTCCTTCCTCAATCTAATATGCCTGTAACACATGAAATAATAGTTGAACCAAGCCTATCCAATTTTGTAGATGAAGAATGAATGCTTGTTGAAAAAAAAAATGATACACATTGAGTGAGTAAAACTTAGTAAGTAGCCTACCAGTACGTTCTTAATCGCGACCTTAAGCTATGATATTACTTCTTGTTATGTTTTCAGGATCTTAGAACTTAGAGGTCATCATGTTATGTATCATATACTGATCCTGAAAACCTTCCCCTAAAATAACCTTCAATTTTCTCCCCATGAACACAGGAGTGGTGTCGTCATAATCATGTAATCCTACTGGTCAATCGTTGTGTAGGACATCTCGTTTAGCTGATGGGAAAGGTAGGCCTATCATAACATCCAGCTCATGATACATATTGCAGGACATCCTACTTAAAGAGTAATAGGGGTCTTTTAGTACACATCGTAATGCAGATAATGGT
>NW_019647559.1:0-770 GCF_002806865.2 Cucurbita pepo subsp. pepo
TTGAATGCACTAGTAAATCATATGGATCTACGAACGACTTAATGTATTTGATTTGAGGCCAAGCTAGAGTTTGAGAATGTGGGAACTTTCATTGTAAACATTGTCAAATAAGCTAGAGTTTAAGAATTTGGGAACTTTTCTCTTATAACACAAACCTAAAGTAGTCGTCTTCTCTCCTTATTCAATCACTAAAAGTTCCTAAATCAAACTTACTACTTTATATATCCTTTATATATAAATTATTAATTTGAAGATATAATTAGTTTGAAGATATAATTTAAGTTTTAAAATTTTGAAAATCAAATTTGATTAGAATTGAACCTTTAACCTCAAAAAAGATAACGAGCATTTTTTATTCATAAAATTATTTATTGAAATTGAATGAAAGTCAAACTGCATCATTTCCAATGATACATTAACTTGAATATATTGAGAGATCCAAAATACAAGTAAATACCTTCCTCTCGACCTGCCCAAGTGCAATTATTATCATCACATTGATCATTAAACCAATTCCCTTTTACTGGCCAAAAAACATTTCCATCAACTTGTCCATATTTACTGCTAAAATGGCACCAAAACAACGTAGAAGTCCAAAAATTTTCTTTAAAACTCCAATTGTAATTATCTCCAGTGCGGAGTACGTGCTCGCCCATATCGTCATTTGCTGACTTGCAATGAACAATTAGAGTTGAAGCAGTCATCCCATTTAAAATAGTCACTTTCCATCGGGAGAACGGTAATTGTAACTTAGATTCTGCAAAACAAAA
>NW_019647559.1:6482-7291 GCF_002806865.2 Cucurbita pepo subsp. pepo
AGATAATTGATCGTTGATAGAGGTCAAAGCATCAACTTCAAGTACTTCTTAGGTGTTCTTTCCCGGATTGCTCCTCACATCAACCTCTTGACAATTGTTAGATGTTATTCTTTCAAGAATCTCATATGATTTATTGTACATCTTTGATAAATTAATTATATTGGCTAAAGCATCTGCTAATTGTTTATTAGCAACATTCCATCAATGGTAGAAAGTCTCCATTTGGATACAAGTAAAAAGTCTCACTATCCTTGCAAAATTTGAGATATTAATTTTACTAACTCAACAAGCAAATGAACCATATAACTAAGAAAAAAATAAAGACAATACTTAGACCTCGTTTAGAATAGGATGTTTTGCATTTCATTGTTTTAAATCAATTGTATGTGTTTTTATTTTCTCTAAATTTCAGTACTTTGTATTTAAACACGTAAGACCATGACTGTGTTTTCTAGAGAAGAAGTTGCTTTAAGCGTTTTCGAATGTAATAAATGATGTTCAATTTAAGAGTTATATTTCATATTAAAGATGAGCATGAGACGTTAGTAGCAACTCTGAGTATGTGGAAATTTAGGGTCGTTACAATACGTCCAAGTTTTCGTGCGTTCTAAGGGGCATAGTCTGAACATGTATCTAGGGCTTCATACATTTCTTGTGATACAGTTCGAACCCTATATTTAAGGTTTCTTACGCTCCAAGCGATGTAATTTGAAACCTACTTCTAAGGTTTCTTATGTTCGAAGCGACGCAATTTGAAAGTCTATGTCTAAAGTTTCTTACATACTAAGCGACATAGTCTGAATACCTAT
>NW_019647560.1:0-388 GCF_002806865.2 Cucurbita pepo subsp. pepo
TTCGATCGAAAAAACGGAGTGCTTTAAATTGAACCCTAATTTCGACACCCTAATTTGGGACGTTTGAAGTCCGTGCTAAAAAAACCGAGTTGTGGTCGACGTTTTTTAAAAGTTTTATGGGGAATGATTATATTAGGCTCGATGATTTAGAATAAAATATCAAAGAAACGGAGTGCTTCAAATCGAACCCTAATTCGAAAACCCTAATCTTGGACGTTTGAAGTTTGTGTTAAAAGAACCGAGTCACGGTCGACATTTCTCAAAACTTTTGTACGGAATGATTAGTCTTGATGATTTAGTATAGAATTTCGATCGAAAAAACGGAGTGCTTTAAATTGAACCCTAATTCGGACACCCTAATCTGGGACGTTTGAAGTCCGTGCTAAAA
>NW_019647560.1:6842-7290 GCF_002806865.2 Cucurbita pepo subsp. pepo
AAGAAACGGAGTGCTTCAAATCGAACCCTAATTCGGAAACCCTAATCTTGGACGTTTGATGTCCGTTCTAAAAGAACCGAGTCACGGTCGACATTTCTCGAAACTTTCGTGGGGAATGATTAGTCTTGATGATTTAGAATAGAATTTCGATCGAAATAAACGAAGGGCTTCAAATCGAACCTTAATTCGGACACCCTAATTTGGGACGTTTGAATTCCGTGCTAAAAAAACCGAGTCGCGGTTGACGTTTTTTAAAAGTTTTGTGGGGTATGATTAGATTAGGCTCGATGATTTAGAATAGAATATCGAAGAAACGGAGTGCTTCAAATCCAACCATAATTCGGAAACCGTAATCTGGGACGTTTGAAGTCGGTGCTAAAAGAATGGAGTCACGGTAGACGTTTCTTGAAACTTTTGTCGGGAATGATTATTCTTGATGATTTAGAAT
>NW_019647562.1:0-1047 GCF_002806865.2 Cucurbita pepo subsp. pepo
TACTTCACCTTTATTTATTAATTAACCTTCCTTTTTTTCTTCGCGTTACAATTGTTGACTTAGGCCTTCTCATGATAGTTTCAATCTTTGCTTGGTCCACATTAATTCCCCCTCTTTAGACCACATGACCCAATAATGCTACTTCCAATAGTCATAACTCACACTTAGAAAACTTAACATACAACTAGTGAGTTGTCAACACAGTCAGAACCATTCGCAAGTGATCTTCATGCTCTGGTTCAGTTCTGGAATATAACAATATATCATCGATGAACACGATCACAAATTTACGAAGTAATCCTTGAACACCATATTTATAAGCTCCATAGAAATCGCGGGGGCATTGGTAAGACCGAAGGACATAACTGTGAACTCGTAATGTCCCTAGCAACTTCTGAAGATTGTCTTACGGATGTCTTCTTCTCGAATTCTCAATTAATTGTACCCCAACCTCATATCTATCTTGTTGAACACAAACACCCCTTGCAGCTGATCAAAAAAGTCATCTATTCTCGAAAGGAAAAATGAGTGCTAGCGAGGACGCTGGTCCCCGAAGGGGAGTGGATTGTGAAATCCCACATCGATTGGGGAGAAGAGCGAAGCATTCTTTATAAGGGCAAGGAAATCTCTCCCTAGCACACACGTTTTTAAAACCTTAGGGGAAGCCTTTAAGGCAAACCCAAAGAAGACAATACCTGCTAACGGTAGGCTTGGGCAGTTACATATGTTATCAGAGCTAGACATCTATAGATGTGCCAGCATGGAGGCTGACCCTCAAAGGGAATAGAAACGAGGCGGTGTGCAAGCGAGGAGACTGAACCACGAAGTGGATGGACACGCGGTGGTGTGCCAGCAAGGATGTTGGACCCCGAAGGAGGATGGATTGAAGGTTGCACATCGATTGGAGAAGGAAAAGAGTGCTAGCGAGGACGCTGGTGTTGGGTTTTATGTCCTAAAACTCATAGTTTGTAAACAAAAACATATTCTATTTTCAATAAAGTTATTATTGATGTTTATTCAGTAGAGATTGTTATTGAATAAAGTGAA
>NW_019647562.1:6958-7287 GCF_002806865.2 Cucurbita pepo subsp. pepo
AGGTCTAGGAGGCGTGCGAGCCCACTGGTGGGCCTACATTCACACGTGTGGGCCATATGTAGAAAAATATTACACATCTAATTTAGCCCGAATTAGAAAGTCGCCTAAGAGAATGAAATGATGTTTTAAATGATAGATCCCACTGTGTTGCATGTGACTTCATTTCATAACCCTAATAGTTGGGTCACTTAAAACTAATTTTTAAAATACTCAAGTCATGTGCTACTCTTACCTTTGAGGTAAAAGTAGTAACCTCTATACAGATGACAATAGCGTTGCGTTGAAGACCATAGAACTTATGGTAGGATAAGTTATTTTTAATTTGTTTT
>NW_019647563.1:0-7286 GCF_002806865.2 Cucurbita pepo subsp. pepo
TTTATCCTTTAACTACATCCGACTGGAAAATGTTCCACTCTGATGCCATTGTAACGCCCAGTGTATAGGATTTAAACGAGGATTTGTAATTTAGATTCGATAGTTTAAGGATCCACAATTCTTATGCATCACCTGCGACATGATCACGTGACCTACTTATTACTCAACATAGATTCTTCATTATGCTTTATCCTCACTTACATGCTCCCTAGGAGTTCCCCTAATACATAAATCACTTTAAGCTAAGCACACTTAATTTTGAAGTTCCATGCTTTCTTAGCATCATATCCTTAAGGATCACTCTCATTCATATATGGTATTGATTCATTCATATATCTCTCATTTACTCGAGTGTCACACTTGTGTTTGATAGAACTCTAAAGTTTATTTTTATAAAAGAAAAAGGTAAAAAAAAAGCAAATTGTCATCGAACGTAGTCTATATTTTTGGATTTTTAAAATTTAGCTTGAATTTTGAAAAACGCTTTTAAAAAGCGGGCAACGGATCGAAATTCGGTCGATACTTATAAAATTAATTAAAAAAAAAAAAAAGTAAAATAGTGATTTAAAGAAAGATTATAGAAATTTAACGTTGAAATGGGGTATGGGAACATTGGCAGTTGTTGGCATGATGAATGGTCGTAGAAAATTGGGGTGGCCACAGTGTGAGCACTGTGAAGAACAAGATTGAACCAAAACATGGATTAGTTTAGTTTAATAATAATAATAATAATAATAATAATAATAATAATAATAATAATAATAAAGCAAAAGGGTTGGAGAGGGTGAAATGACGAAAACACCCTGAAATGAGAGTGAGTTGGCCGACAAATAAGAGTGATGGATATGAATGGATCCCAATCCCATGTTTGCTTTTACACACCATTTTTCTTCTTCATTTCTTCTTTTTTCTTCTCTCCTTTTCTTCCCTTTTTCATCACTTCCTTTTCCTTTTCCTTTTCCCCTTTTCTCTCTTCCTCTTCTTAATCCCCATGGATACTCCTCCTTGGCCACAGGTAATCTCTCTCTCTCTCCTCCTCCTCTTTCTCTCTCTTAACCTCTCTACTTCTAAGCTTTTTAACTTTTCATTTCATGGCTTCTCTTTCCCTTTTCCTTTACATCAACTCCTCTAAATTCTCTAATGGCTCATCCAAAAAACATGTTTTTTTCTCTAATTCTCATATGGGTCATCCAAAAAACACTTTTTTTTCTCTAATTTTCAGATGGGTCGTCGAAAAAACACTTTTTTTCTCTAGTTCTTTGATGGGTCATCGAAAAAAGATAATTTTTTTCTCTAATTATCAGATGGGTCGTCGGAGAAACACTTTTTTTGATCTGGGTTTGAGAAATGGAGTCTTTTTTTATGATTAGGGTAAAAAAAAAACGCATGAATTTGATGATGAAATGATTGATTTTTGTGGATTTGGTTATCAGTTTGCAGGTGGTGGAGTGGTTGTTAAACAAATGGAAGGAGGTGAGTCGTCGAGTTCTTCAAAGGCTGGTAATATTAATATTAATAATGTTAATATTAATATTAATAATAATAACAATAATGGTAATTTGTTGGAGAGAAAGGCAAGGCCTCAAAAGGAGCAAGCTTTGAACTGTCCGAGGTGTAATTCGACCAACACCAAATTCTGTTACTACAACAATTACAGCCTGTCTCAGCCGAGGTATTTTTGCAAGTCTTGTCGGAGGTATTGGACGGAAGGTGGCTCTTTAAGGAATGTTCCAGTGGGTGGCGGCTCAAGGAAGAACAAAAGATCTTCACTTTCAGCACCAGTTGATAAGAAGATCAACGGCTCTGATCAAAACCCTAAAATGATCCACCATGCTCATCAGGATCTCAATCTTGCAATCTTCCCTCCAAATAATAATAACCCTATTTCTTCTCCTTCTTCTACTACTTCTTCTTCTCACCTTTTCGGTTCTTTCATGGCGCCGCCGCCGCCGCCGCCGCCGGCGGCTTCGGCGGCCGGAGTCTTCAATGGCGCTGGTGGGTTTGGATTTAATGAGCTGAAACCATCAAGCTTAAGTTTTTCCCTGGATGGGTTTGAGAGTGGCGGTGGGTATGGGAATCATCATCATCATCAAGATCATCAAGATCAGACGGCTGTTATGTTTCCAATTCAAGATTTGAAGCAAAGTAATGGGAGTGATGAATTTGAACAGAATAGAGGAGGAGGTCGGCATGGAGGGGATAATTCAAGTGGTGGATTTTGGAATGGGATGTTGGGTGGTGGATCATGGTAAAATTTCATTCTTTTACTGTTGTTTTTTTTACTTTAAATAGATATGTTACTAAAAAAAGATGAAGAAAAATGGTGTGTTTTTTTTTTTTTTTTACCAGAGCTTGGTGTTGGTTGGTGGTGGGGTGATTTTGTTTGGAGTTTGATGAACAAACTAACTATAGGGTTTTTCTTTTACCTTTCTTGTGTTTCTCCTCCATTTTTTATTTTGTGTATCGGTTTTGAAGCATTGTTTTTAGGTGAACTTCAAAAGTTTCTTAGAGGTTTTCCTGATTATTACATAAAATAAAAGGAAATTTTGGTCACTCGGATTCTTCTTCCACTTAAACATTCATTTCGACCGAAATACATAATTAAAGGCCTTATCGAGAGGTCGTGTCTTCATGTCATTCATGTTCATGTATGGAAAAAAGGTAGCCAAAGTCAAGTTGATTAGGCAAGGTAGAATCCCAAGAAGGAAAGGAATAATCACACCACAGAGCATTGCATTTCATGAATAAGTCCTTTACTTACACACGACCTGAAAAAGACAGATCATTGAGGCCCCATTGCCAATGAAGGGCATTCCCCTTCCCTTTTTGTCCTTTTTAAATAACCCTCTATGCCCCCTACCTTTTTGACTTGTGCTAATCCGATTGATGCAAATGCTATATGCTTAGCTTCCTTTATTAAGTTTAGTCAATACTTTGTTTTGTTGATTTGTGAGCTACTTGGCAACCTTTTTACATTCCCCATTGATGTTATAGGCTTAGAAATACCAACTTATTGGTTGATAGTACTACGTTTTTTGAATGTTCAATACCAAAGTTGTTAAATGGGTAACTCGTCAATCTCTGGCATCTATTATTAAATTTACCCATGATAAGTTGTCAATCCCTAAATGAATTATGTAATTGTGAGATCTCACATCGATTGGAGAGAGGAACGAACATTTCTTATAGGAGTGTGGAAACCTCTCTTTAGCAGACATGTTTTGAAACCTTTAGAGGAAGTCTAGAGAGGAAAATATCCGCTAGCGGTGGGCTTAGAACTGTTACAAATGATATCAGAGACAGTCACTGGGAGGTGAGTTAGTGAGGAACGCTGGGCCTGCAAGGGGGTGGATTGTGAGATCCCACACGGTTGGAGAGGGAACGAAGTTTTCCTTATAAGGGTGTGGAAACCTCTTCCTAGCCGACGTGGATTGTGAGATCCCACATTGGTTGGAGAGGAGAACAAAACATTTCTTATAANTTAAGTTTAGTCAATACTTTGTTTTGTTGATTTGTGAGCTACTTGGCAACCTTTTTACATTCCCCATTGATGTTATAGGCTTAGAAATACCAACTTATTGGTTGATAGTACTACGTTTTTTGAATGTTCAATACCAAAGTTGTTAAATGGGTAACTCGTCAATCTCTGGCATCTATTATTAAATTTACCCATGATAAGTTGTCAATCCCTAAATGAATTATGTAATTGTGAGATCTCACATCGATTGGAGAGAGGAACGAACATTTCTTATAGGAGTGTGGAAACCTCTCTTTAGCAGACATGTTTTGAAACCTTTAGAGGAAGTCTAGAGAGGAAAATATCCGCTAGCGGTGGGCTTAGAACTGTTACAAATGATATCAGAGACAGTCACTGGGAGGTGAGTTAGTGAGGAACGCTGGGCCTGCAAGGGGGTGGATTGTGAGATCCCACACGGTTGGAGAGGGAACGAAGTTTTCCTTATAAGGGTGTGGAAACCTCTTCCTAGCCGACGTGGATTGTGAGATCCCACATTGGTTGGAGAGGAGAACAAAACATTTCTTATAAGGGTGTGGAAACATCTCCGATGCATTTTAAAACCTTGAGGGGAAGTTCAAAGAGGACAGTATCTGCTAGCGGTGGACTTGAGCTGTTACAAATGGTATTGGAGCCAGTCACCGGGCACTGGACTAGTAAAGGGGTGGATTGTGAGATCCCACCTCAGTTGGAGAGGGAACGAAGCTTTTCTTATAAGGGTGTGGAAACCTCTCCATAGTTGACGTGGATTGTGAGATCCCACATCAGTTCAGTTGGAGAGGGGAACGAAACATTTCTTATAAGAATGAAAAAACTTCTCCTTAGACACTTTTTGAAACCTTAGGAAGTCTAGTGAGGATAATATCTGCTAGCGGTGGGCTTAGCCTGTTACAAGGGTATGGAAACCTCTCCATAGTCGACGTGGATTATGAGATTCCACCTCGACCGGAGAGAGAAATGAAACTTTTCTTATAAAGGTGTGGAAACCTCTCCATAGCCTAACCCGGAGGGAAACCCTAAAAAGGAAAACCCTAAAAACGAAAGTCAAAACAAAATAATATCTACTAGCGGTGAATTTGAGCGGTGTATTTTATCTGCTATGTTACGACAAATGGGTATTTTAGACTATTCAAATGCAATTCGTGATAAAATAAAAACCAGTACATCAAATTGACCCCAACCAGAGGAGAATATAATAAAAACTATGCCCTACAACTCATACATATAGTGAAAAAGAGAAAGAAAAGTGGGTTTGTTTGTTTTTGAGGACCCACCAAACATTCCCTTGGGTAAGTGTGTTTTGTAGTTTCCATTTAAAACTAACAGAAACCACAAAGAAAGTAGGGTTGGTAGGTGGCGGTGCAGAAGCAATAGCAGAAGCCGCAGCAGAAGCCAAAGCCTCATCATAGTGATGCAACTTCCTTTGGTTTCGTGCCTAACTAATACCAATCTCTGCTGCCTTTGCTTTCACCTGGGAGTTCATGCGATCTTCTTATTCTCCACTCATATCATTTTTCCATTACATTTTCATCACCCTAAATTTGTAATAATTCATAATTACATACCTCTTTCGTGCCATTTGGTATTTAGATTTCTAACCTCGTATCGTTATTTCAATGTCTTTACGTTTATTCTGTGTTGTTTAATCACTCGTATGTCGGGTTTTTCTTTTTAGGAAGTTTCGTGAAGGGAAAGAGAGGAGTAGGGTTTTTTTTTTTTTTTAGATTTTTGACTCGGAGTTTGAGCGACAGGTAAAATAGTGAGACAGTACTAACTAAGGAGCGGGAATCGAGTCAAGCGTGAGTGATAACATAATATATACTTTTCACGATTTTCTCCTAACTTCACAATTCCGTCTAGGAAGAGTGATGTGGGGCTTATAGCTGAAGTCCTTCCAATGTGAAAGAAGTGGCCAACATGCATGGTCGATTGAGACATTAAAATTTGATGAATTTAGACTCATCTTTTAAATAAAAAAAAAAACATTTTTTAGTTGTTTTTTTCTCAAACAAAAAAACTAAGTTCTAATTCTAAAGTTTGATGAATTCAATTCATTTTTCAATAAAAAAACATGTTCTAAATGTTACCATTGTTCATTTCCAAACAAAGTTCATTGTTCATTTCCAAAAAAAAGTTCATTTCTTGTTTTAATTTCCTAGTTCATTGTTCAATTTATTGGTTTTGGGGATTTATTTCATTGAGGGATAAGCTCGAGCTCTATGGGCGTCATGCGCATGAATGAGCCACAAGAGAGGAGAAAATCGAGGGCCAAACTAAAGGTAAACTCGTGTATTTTTCAGAACGCTTGATCCTTCGATTCTATCCTTTAATCCTAACAAAAACTTCATGAATTTTGTCTCTATAGACTCCGTAGGAGAAGATTCACAAATTCCTTGAAGACGTCATTACATGATAGAAATAATGGCAATAGTTGCAAGCAAAGAATTCAGGGTTAGTTGAGGCATGCTCTGGCCAAGTACCAGATTGTGCACAACGAAAGTCCTTATGGGGGACGACATTGTTGTAAGAGAGGCAACTAAAGTTGAGTGGGGTAGAGCATGAGAGAATGAGTTGCTCACTCATGCTCCAAGAAGCGAGGACACGTGAATTTCTTGAACTATCCCCTCTTGCCTAAGGTGGATGACGTCACAATAGATGTCAAGAATAACATTTGTTCAAGAAGGAGCACCCGGCTAGATATGAAGGCAACAAAAGAATGAAGATACGGGAAGACAGAGAGAAACGTCACTACAACGATTGCCACATGAGGTGGCCAATACAAAGAGTTGGGGAGTGTAATGTCAACAACTGAAATGTAATATCCCTAATTTGCTTAACCTAACTAGTAACGTCATACCATGTAAGTACATATGTTGAAATTCATAATAATACCTTTATAGTAAAGCCATTGACTTACATATTTAGTTCAAAACACGAAATTAAACATAACATAGTTTAAATGTAAAACAAACTGCATTAAAAACACCTATCACCTACTAATTGAGATTCAATGCGATCTACAACCCAATTCTTACTTCCATGGTCTTTTCACCATTCACCGTCGTCCGTGCATGCGGGCTTTACCTTTACCTGAAAAATACAAGGGTAGCACATGACTTGAGTATTTTATGAAATACTCAGTAAGTCACCCCATTGTTGGGGTTAGTAATTCAATCACATACAATACATGAGTGAGACCTATCTTTTAAAAACATAACATGACCTTAGACTCCTTTACTCCCGAGCAGGATTGGATGCATAGTATTTCTCCATACACGGTCCATGTACGAGCACATGGGCCCACTAAGCTGGCTCGTATGCGTACCCCCTAAGTCTGGCTTGGTCGGGCACAATGCATTACACGTCACCTGATGTCTCAAAAAAGGAAAGACCTGCATGATATCACGGCGAACATAAATATCAAACGTACGCGTCCGTACTAACATAACATAATGGGGGAAGTATCCCGATACACATGGCATACAAACATGCATGAGGTCCCATGATTTTCATTCATAACATAACATTAATCTTATTTCTTTTCTCTTTTCATCCATTACCTATTTTATATATGCATGGTGTATACATGACAATCATCATATGATCCAGCACATAACTTACATGGCAATACATAGCATGACGTACACAGTAATTCATTTCATTTACAACTGGCATATTAATGGATATCACATGCATACAGATCATAGAATCATATGTCATACATAGAATACACACACATAACACAAACAACATGGTAGGGGCTACGGGACAT
>NW_019647564.1:0-1767 GCF_002806865.2 Cucurbita pepo subsp. pepo
GAGACAAGTTACAATCCAGAGAGAGAGAGAGAGAGAGATTGCGGCCTCTTTTGGAATGTGCAGGTCTGAGTACAATTCTGATCATTGAAGGATCCAAAAGATAGACAAAGAGTACGAATTTACAATAATTAATTTGAGGCAACACCAATTCTGTTGACTACATGTTATCAACAACTTGACATATGGAAGGTCATCCCGGTGGCCTCCCCTCCCCATCTGTACACTTCTTGAACAGAAACTAAACCCTATTACCCACAGAATTTACCAACCAATATCAACAGGAACAACTCATATTTGCACTGGACTTGAAACCCCCTATGAACAAACACAAAATGCAGACTCCTCTAATATAGACTCCACAGAAGATCGATCACAAACAAGCTGGAAGCAACGCACGATGCTGCAGAGAGACTTATAGGCCAGTAGCCATGTGAGTGATTCTCCTTATTTACCATGGTTAAATTACAATATGTTCCCTCTACCTACAACAAAAATGCTCTCTGCCTCCTTGTCTGCAATACCCTTCATGAAAAATAATGATCAAAGTAAAATATTCATCAATCATAAATACTCCCTCAGTTTCACTTAGTTTTACCATATTAATACCTATCCAACAGTTAGTTTTCCCAGCCTTTTCAATCTTTAGGCTTGGAAAATGAACCAACATAAGTTAATTTTCTGGTTTTTCATCTGGGTGGCCCTTTGGGCTGTCCAATGAGTCCCCTAAATATGATCCATCTGGCTGACGAATGCATATGTTCAGGTTGCTTGAGAGGAGAATATCCTGGATTTGTGATAAACAAGATATTGAGTCAATCATCGGCAATGATAGTGTGCTTCTCTGACACTTTCAGCCGAGTAAAGAAAAATATAGAAGTACGGCACATGTGAACAACAATAATTAGTATGTGGTTCAAAACATATCACCTGATCACCAATCTCTTGGCCTTCAGATCGAAAGAGAATTGGCCGGCATCGCTTGTCCTCATTCATTAGGCTCGAGTTTTGGAAGTGTGTTACTAGAGCAGTCTTGCCCTGAATTCGAGCATAAGCTAGTGAAGCTACTTTTTCACTATTGAACTTTTCCCACTTCTTACCATTGAATGCCTGGTAAGAAACTCCATTATAAGCAAGAGCTCGAGAGAGAAGGATTCTTAAAGTTCTTAAGATTTGAACACCAAATTTTGACATGAAGATATATATTATAGAAGTAAAGAAAAGCTAAATTCAGATGATAAGAAATGAAAACATATCAGATAAATGTGTTGCTCATTAAAACACAAACCGAGACATACCTCATAGAAAGGAATGATATGTGTGGGAGACACCATATTGATGAAAGCATAGCCGACATTACACTTATTCTGAAACAAGAAATTAAACCATGATTACAAGTCAGAATCATAGGATCTTTGGTCATATTAATACATCTAGAAAACAAACGCTACCTTGAAGTCAATGGGCAAGTATAGGAAATCATAAGCACCGCGGTGATTTTCATCAATAGCAGCCAAAAGCATCTTTGATGTGTACCTATAGCAATAAATAAATATACGTTTATGAAAGGACCACAGGATATAATCAATGTGAAACTTAAACTGCTAGTCTTAAATAATAAATCAAGTAGGTTCTTACTTGTTGGGGATGTTTTTTATCATTAGTGTGGTCCTAGTATCTTCCCCACTAACAATTTTCTCCAAATCAAGCTGATACTGCTTCTTGCTTTCGACTTGGTTCCCAACATTCTCCACTCGCCTACTACGACCA
>NW_019647564.1:6296-7286 GCF_002806865.2 Cucurbita pepo subsp. pepo
AAAAAATAGACGAGCGAAAAAAAAATAAAAAAAAAAAAGAGAGAGAGAGAGAAAAATCGAAAAGGATAAGAGTTTCCGTAGAAGCAGAGAAAATCCTTTCTTCTACTCTTCTACTTCCTGCAGTCTCGCCGGGAACCCAGATAGAAGAGATAGCGAGGGTAGGAAGGTGGGCAAATTTTAGAAACACAAATCACAATGGGGGCCAAAAAATAATTATACAAAAATAAATAAATTAAATTAAATTAAATTAAAGGAAAATGATTGGAAGAATGGAGGACAAGCACAGGGAAAAGGAAAAAAAATTATTAACTCGGTTTTTTATTTTTTTTATTTTATTTTTAATATGAAATACCAAATTCAGCTGAATTTGAATCCTATTTGGCGTCCGTTGACACCTACGAATTTTAATTTCACTGCTTGCTTCCGTCCTCCGATTCTAAATTTTGCGTTTTTAATTATTTTTAATTCTGAACCAACAAAAAAAAAATATATATATATATATATATTATTATTATTATTTATTGGATAAATTCCCGCTGTTTTCTCTGACCTTGATTCTGGATTGAATTTCGGAGGTGCCATCGGTTTGGATCCATTATGGGCCACGTGGCGGTAACTGGTTGGCTGGAACGAATGAGTGGACTTCTCTTTTAGTTATCGACGAGCTCACGTGAGACTGGGCATAGCTGATTATTAGCTCCCATTGTGTTTTCGTATAGTGACGTGATCTTGCGTCGGTGGAAACGTGGGGAATCAGGAAATCAGCTGCTTCTGTTCGCAGGTTTTTACATTAGAAATAAACCAGTTAGATACTGCCACGTAGTCTCCGATCAACTTTTGGAGTCTTGGTGATCATCATTCATCAAAAGTTGGTGGTGGGCCCTCCCTTGCTCTAAAACATACAAATATCTCATGCTGCATGGGGCCCATTCAAATAAAAATCTATTAATCATCCCATCATTTCTTTTTGGCTAAACTTTCTTTTGTTTC
>NW_019647565.1:0-432 GCF_002806865.2 Cucurbita pepo subsp. pepo
ATTCACCCCCCCCCCTCTAGGGTTGCCATACCGATCCAACACAAAAAACTCTTGGAGGAGCTAACATGAAATCAGAAATACATTTGATTACAACAACTAATAGATAGCAAACTTTTTGGTAGAAACTGAATGATCCCTTGGCTCGGGAAAGAAAAGAAAAAGGTAGTCGTACTCCTACCTTTTCCGTCGAACGATAGGAAAGTTTAAGCTGAAAGATTGAATCACACCTGATAAGAAAGACAGGCTTAACAGGTTTCTCCAAACGTATAAACGAAAAGAGGAAGCCACCGGTCCTAAAGAGGATACCGATACGCATGCATTCTCGCATGGAAGAACTTAGTTGAACCGGATCAAGGGTCCTAACCTAGTCCGACTGACCTTCTTTGGCTGGCCCCCGCCCCTTGTAACAAGGTCAACGCGTACGTGCTTTTT
>NW_019647565.1:6211-7284 GCF_002806865.2 Cucurbita pepo subsp. pepo
TCGTGATCAAGTTTTAGATAAAAGTAGCATACATGTTGATAGATATAAAAATAAATTCAAGTTCTTTCTCTGGCCTAATTATCAATTGGACGATTTAGCTGATATGAATTGTTATTGGTTTGATACCAATAATAACAGTCATTTTAGTATGCTAAGGATCCATATGTATCCATGAAAATTAGTTAAATGCTATATTTTTCTTATATTGGCCATAATATCTCTCAACCAAATGCATTAGTTGAAAATGTATTTAATATTTTTCTTTTGTCCTTTTCTTTTTTCGAATGGTCATGTCTCCATTCCATTTGAAAATTGATATTTTGTTTGATAATTTTAAACTTATTATTTTTGTTTGTTCATTCCACCTAATTTGTAAAAAAAAAAATCATACCATTAGACCAAATGCCCTTATAGTGGATCTATCATTTTTAGTTGCCCGTGTGTATATGTTGTCCGCACCTCAATATATGAAATTTATCCAACCTCAATATATAATTTATCCACATATTTTTTTGTGCTTTAGAACCTACTATTATTGTCATGTTAACTTCACATGGTCTATCACATAGTTGAAGCAGCATGGCCACTGGAGCCCATGCATTCTTTTGGAATAGATATGTTATGTGTTTTTTTTTTTTTTTTTTTTTTTTTTTTTTTTTTTTTTTTTTTTTTTTTTTTTTTTTTTTTTTTTTTTTNAAGAAAACATTTGAATTTTAAGCAAAATTTCATACCCAACTAAGTTTTTTAAAAATATTTTTATTTTTTTTTTTCTTTATTTTAGTTTTCCAAACCTAGATTGTTATGGAGTGGCTATTGATTTTTATTTATTTTTTCTCTCTACTTTGTGCAGTTTGTANATTTATTTTTTCTCTCTACTTTGTGCAGTTTGTATCCTAGCTTTAATCTTCTGGACGGTGGCGTTGGTAATTTGCACCAGCTCTGGCCTAATAGTTGTCGTTTGCCCCCCTTCTTCCAAAAGGATAGGGGATCGAAATCTTCGTTCATAAAGAACCTCGTATGTGACCATTTGTATGGTCGCTTGGCAAGTATTATTATAAGCGAATTTCATAAGG
>NW_019647566.1:0-490 GCF_002806865.2 Cucurbita pepo subsp. pepo
TTTTTTTTCTCTAGGCTGGGTCCTACTCTTGCTTTTCACTTCAGCTCTGTTTTTTCACTTGATTCTTTTTCAATCTTTGCTTTTGCATCCACCTCTTGCATTTTCTTTTCAAGTTTGCAATGATCAATAAGTACATCTTTTGGAGACAATGGAACAAAAGTAGTTTTTCTACCCTTGTGAGTAAAAGAGTATCGATTTGCATACCCATCATACATTACCCGACGATCAAATTGCCAAGGCCTCCCAAGTAGTAAATCTCCAACATGCATGGATACAACATCACATAAAATATCATCAACATATTTTCCAATATTAAAAGAAACAATAGCTTGTTGAGTTACCCGTACTTCCCCACGATCACTCAACCATTGAAGCTTCTAGGATCTTGGATGTGGTTGTGTCTTTAAATTAAATCTTGTGACTAGAATGGAACTCACAACATTGGTGCAACTACTGCTATCAATGACAACACTACAAGGTACTGATTGAA
>NW_019647566.1:6908-7283 GCF_002806865.2 Cucurbita pepo subsp. pepo
GCCTAAAAGCTCCTAAAAGCCATAGATCTAAGAATCGATTAAGAAACTTAACTTTCCGACCTCGGTTACCAACGACGACGCTTATGAAATAAGACAAAACGCACCCTGAATTTCGTTAGGGATCTCTCTTACGGTAGTAACAGGTCGTTTGGTGTCAGTTTAAGGGTGGTTTGAGGGCTCGTCGGAGAAACTGGACACTCGCCGACGTTTGTCCAAAATCTCTCTCTCTCTCTCTAAATTTTCTCTCTTTTCTCCCTTTGCAGGTGTTCTAAAGATGCTGAGTGTCGTGGGCTGAGGGTGGGCGTGCTGGGAACGTCGTTTCGCGTGGGTNAGCGGGTTTTCCGGTGACTGGGTTTTTTTCTTTTTTTTTTTTTT
>NW_019647567.1:0-827 GCF_002806865.2 Cucurbita pepo subsp. pepo
AAAAAAAAAAAAAAAAAAAAAAAAAAAAAAAAAGAAGGATGTCAATTGCAACTTGGTAATATGAAACCAACCAGCACAACATCTTTTAGTAAAAAAAATATCATAAAGATTATTTGTGACGCTCATAAAGAAAGAAAAAAATACACATGTAAAACCAAAATGATCTTTACAAGACTATGAAACGAAAGAAACTATGTGGAAACAGAGGGAAGAGATCAAGGAGAAGTACCCGAGTAATTTCAATATTAAGACACTTTCGAAGACGAAAGTTTCATCTTGACGTGTATGTTGTATGAACGAAAAATAAAAAAAATAAAAAAAAGAAGCGAAACTTTGTGCCACGTTGCTAAAGCTGAGAAGTGGCGGGTTGGCCTCCACTATAAAAAAGGGAGGTCCCCCACTTCATTTTATCATCCTAAAATGAATGGTTCGAGCAAGTCAGAGAGTACACTTTCTCACGGCTCAAGGCCAAAATTTTGGTTGATTTGCTCGGACTCTTTCCTCCTGGTTTCAATTTTTAGAAAGCGTTCAAAGTTAGTATGTATGACTACCTTCTGACTAGTTAAATTTTTTGAATCGAGTTTAAATTATTTATGCATGATGAGGTCTAGTTTGAATTATTAGGAGTCAGTTTCTGTGCCGTATTTGGCTTAGTTTAAATTACTGGGACTAAGTTTCTATGCCGTATTGGGCTTAGTTTAAATTAGTGGGAGTATGCTTTTATGCATAATTAGACTTAGTTTAAAGTATGAGGAGTAAGTTTTTATGCCTAATTAGACTTAAGTTAAATTATTGGAATCCAATTTAAATTATTTATGCGTAATTAG
>NW_019647567.1:3673-4085 GCF_002806865.2 Cucurbita pepo subsp. pepo
GAAATGGTCCCATAAAGTCAATGCCCCATACATCAAAAAGTTTCACTTCTAAAATTGAATTCAGGGGTAGCTCGTTTCTTTTACTGATATTTCCCGTCCTTTGACATTGATCACAACCCTTGCAAAATTCTTTTGCATCTTTGAAAATTGTTGGCCAATAGAAACCCGATTGAAATACCTTGGCTGCTGTCCTTTGCCCTCCAAAATGACCTCCATATGGAGATGCATGACATTGTTCAAGAATTGTTGGTATTTCACTGTCTGGAATGCATCTTCTCATTATGCCGTCTCCACATTGTTTAAAGAGAAAAGATTCATCCCAAATGTAACTTTTGGATGCATGGAGAAACCTCTTCCTTTGTTGATAAATTTTCTCTTCGGGTATGATGGCACAAGCCAAAAAATTTGCTAT
>NW_019647567.1:6653-7282 GCF_002806865.2 Cucurbita pepo subsp. pepo
CAGGATCTTTCTCCTTTAGTGGGATCTTGTTCTTCAATATTGCACTGCACTCTTCATTTAATGACACCACCTTAAATTCTTCAAACTTCCTTCTATTAGTAAGTACATCCTTCAAGAACTTCACATAATTTGACATTTGCTTCAAAGCTTCCACCAGTGGTATGTTTATATGAATTTCCTTCAGAATATCCATAAACTTCTCAAAATAGGCTTCCTCTTTCTTTCTCTTTATTCTTTGTGGAAAAGGAGGTGATGGTGTGTATGTTCTGCTCTCTTGTCCACTGCTGGCTGTTGTTTGCATTTTAGGCTGCTCCTTAATTTCTGCATAATCCTTGCTGTGTTCTTTTTGTACAGCAGCTTCCTCATTTTGCTGCTGTGTATCAGCAGTTTCTTGGGAATGGCTGTCACCTTGTTCTGCATTTTTTTCTCCCCCGCTGGGTATTTTTTTTCCACTTCTCAACTCTATTGCTTGACATTGCTCTTTGCCTTCTCTTTTTGGTGTTTCGGTGTCTGCTGGTAGCTTTCCAAGAGGCCTATTTCGTAACTCAGTTGCTAATTGCCCTACTTGAACTTCCAAATTTCGCAATAAGGCTTGTTGACTTTGTATCACGGCATCATTTTTAGCCATA
>NW_019647568.1:0-464 GCF_002806865.2 Cucurbita pepo subsp. pepo
AGTGACGACTTTAACTTAGATAAAAAAAATTATGGTCGTTATGGTTAGTATCAGAGCCCTAAGTTTTTAGATTCTGGTACGATGTAGGCCTAACATACTTCCGTTGCTCTTTGGCAGAAATACTGTCATCATTAGGTATGCCTTACAAAAGATAATAAATGATATTGTTTTGTTATGATATGATTTACCTTAATGTATTGATGATATTTAGATTTAGTAAGGTTTATATTGTGAATAAGGAGTTGTAGTGTACTAATCTACTAAAAACTAGATAGTGAAGTCTTTGTTTTATCGAAAAAATAGGGTTCTTCAAGTTGATAGCTCTAGGCTTATAAATTCAGTTGACTAGCCTAAATTGTAAGTCCAAAATGTTTCCATGGTCTTGCCCGAGACTTTTTGTCATTTTCACATATGCTCCATGAAAGATAATAAATGTTCTCATATTATATCATGATTTATTAGAC
>NW_019647568.1:6381-7281 GCF_002806865.2 Cucurbita pepo subsp. pepo
GCAATCGTTTACTATTTTATACACTCCTTTTCTTCGAAATTCTATTCTAAGTCATGAAGCCTAATCATTTCCCATAAAAATTTCTTAAAATATCGCCTAATAATAGATTTTTAAGCAGGTGCTTCAAACGTCCCAAATTAGGGTTTCCAAATTCGATTTTCGATTTTACGCCCTCTTTTACTGTTTTATACCCTATGTTTCTTCGACATTCTATTCTAAATTAATAAGCCTGATCATTTCCAAGAAAAATTTCAAATAACATCTAGTATTACTCGATTTTTTTTTTTGGCACGTGCTTCAAACGTCCCGGAATAAGGTTTCAATTTTAAGCAATCGGTTACTATTTTATACACTCCTTTTTTTCGAAATTCTATTCTAAGTCATGAAAGGTAATCATTCCCCAAAAAAATGTCTTAAAATGTCGCCTATTACTCGATTTTTTAGCACGTGCTTCAACCGTCCCGGATTAGGGTTTCAAAATTCGGTTTTCGATTTTATGCCCTCTTTTACAGTTTTATACCCTATGTTTCATCGACATTCTATTCTAAATTAATAAGCCTGATCATTTCCTACAAAAATTTAAAAAAACATCTAGTATTACTCGGTTTTTTTTTATTTTTTTTTTTATTTTGCACGTGCTTCAAACGTCCTGGAATAAGGTTTCAATTTTAAGCAATCGTTTACTATTTTATACACTCCTTTTCTTCGAAATTCTATTCTAAGTCATGAAGCCTAATCATTTCCCATAAAAATTTCATAAAATATCGTCTAATAATAGATTTTTAAGCACGTGCTTCAAACGTCCCGAATTAGGGTTTCCAAATTCGATTTTCGATTTTACGCCCTCTTTTACTGTTTTATACCCTATGTTTCTTTGACATTCTATTCTAAATTAATAAG
>NW_019647569.1:0-255 GCF_002806865.2 Cucurbita pepo subsp. pepo
ATCACTAAACTTGCTCCACCATTGGTTACTTACCATTACTATGGTCTTGGTTAGAATATCCCCATGTAGCTCTCTAGTGCATATGAACTCCACAACAATCTGTCTCTTCTCGACGTACTCATGGATGAAGTGGAAGAGAGTGTCAATGTGTTTGCTGCGTTCATGAAATACTTGATTCTTCATCAATGCAATCGTGTATTTGTTATCGACAGAGAGAGTTACCGATTTTGATTCACTTTTGGTCACTTCGCTCGA
>NW_019647569.1:4099-7276 GCF_002806865.2 Cucurbita pepo subsp. pepo
TTTTCAACATGTGTGATTGTTAGAATTATTAGAATAAATAATTTTAAAGTTTTTTCTCTAGCTTGTTCAAGTTGTCGTATTATATCTATGGTAACTTTATTTTATCGTTATTATGGACATCTGCTCACTGCACATGCACATCCTCTTGTGGATGATTAAATTGTATTAAACTTTATAGTTCGTTTGGGAACACTTCCTTGAATCCCCTGTTGAACAACATGTTTTTTAACTCCTAGGGTGCTCCTAAAGCTACCCCACTCTCATTAATGACGTTTTCACTGTGTCAGGATTTAAAGGTCACTACTAGGGTATTACCATACATGATGGCGTGATTACAATTACCTTGGCTCTCTAGGCTCTAATCCAAGTGGGTTTGTCAATCATATTTCAATATGCAATGCTTGTGCCCCTGGCTATTTTAAGTTATGGATATCGTTATGAAGTAGTCCAAATTCATCTTCTCTGTATTGACCAACTCTGGCGCAAACCTTGCTAGTATATTGGGCACCAGGTCGTACTGTCTGACTGTCTTCTCACCCTAATACAGTTCAAAAAGGTTACTTAATTCATTTGCTTGGCTAAAAAAGGGTAGTACTTCATTAAGAAGAAGGCGTCTTTGAACTAGAACTGCGTCACTAGCTATTCTTTGATATTGAGCATCTTTAAGGCACTCTTCTTCTGAAGTGTGCCACGCCTCTGGCATGAATGTGACATGGTGTACTTGATACTCTTCAAGGTAGTTCTAATATTGGATGGTCATCTTTATAGCCTCCAGCCATGTTTCTGTTGCCACTAGATGCACTCTATCCCTTTACTTGATGCCTCACGACCTAGGAAGACCTCTTCCACAATAAAAACTCGTGCTTCAAGAACTTAGTGTACAATTGGTGCACTTTTAGCACTATAAGGGCTCTCTTTAGGTGTTCCTCTTAACCCACCTCCATCTTAGTGTATGCCGGTATATCATCAAAGATGACAATGTTGACCGTACCAAGATATTTCCATATATACTCAATTCATTTGATTCATAAACTTGGTAGGACATTAGTCCTGTCAAAGGACTTAATGAAAATCTCTTAATACTCCTAAATGCAATCTTCAATATGTTCTTAATAAAAATAGCTTTATAGTTCCATCTTAACCCACCTCCATTTTTTTTCAATTTGTGTTGTTTCAGTTCTATTTTTCCAAATTCATTTTTAAAAAGTTCTAATTTTTTTGAAACTTCTTTCCTTATTTATCTTCCATTTTTCCATTTGGCTTCAAATTTCCTTTATGGAACAATTCATAAATTTTGGTGCTAAATTTAAAACAATCAAGAACTCCATACGTGATCATGTAAGAGCCTTCGGATGCAAAATTTATGAACACGTAAAGAATGGCAAAATTTATTACAATGTCTTTGCATATTTTAAATTAGGGAGAGTCCAATTTCCGATACTTCATTTCGAAAACGATAAATCCAAGTTTCCATTCATCGTCATCCAAATTAGCTGTTACATATTTATTTTCTCAGTTGTAAATATTTAAGTTATTAAAATAAATATTATATTTAATATTCATATTACTAAACTATAATCAAGATTGTCGATAATTTATTATGTTTGGTTTACACTCGTGAATCTAATATCATTTTATATAATTCAGCTACCTTCATAATTTGGGTGTAAATAAAAGTTTCTGCCTGTTTGTGAAACATTTGGATGAGCACAAGGACATATTTTAATAATTTGACCATTAAAATTGTTGTTTAGATTCTTGCTATTGTTTTCTAGACAAGATTTCAGTCAGTCAATACAAAAGTTAACTCTCAATACGAAAAAAAGTAAGAGAGTAATTCAAACATAAACTAATATGAATATTGTCTATACAAAAAGACATAATATAGAAAAGATAAACAAATGGGAAGAACAAATAAACATCTCTTTTGGAAAACCTCAAAGTTCCTAGGACTTTCTTCAATTATGGTCTCTAATTTGAAAGAACTTGAAGACCTTTTATATTGTACGAGAATTATTGGCGCCACCTCAATCCGAGTTTGCATTCTATTCACCATCTCTATTTAGATGAATGTAATATGAAAAGAAGATATTGTGTTTTTTTTAATAGAGATGTAGACGTGAATAAGAGAGAACTAATTAGAGTTATATATACTTTGAACATAGGTGATTGTAAACCCTAAAAAAGGATTATATTATGGTTGGCATGTTCCCAAAATTAAAGAGAGTCAAATATTGTAGGTAAGGTAAACTATTCATAGAATAATTTTAACTTTTTGTTAAATGTTGTTTTAAGGTGTAATGCCTGTTTTTACAAGAATATCATTTAAAACAAACATTCTACTCTTTGTATTGTGCATGTGTGCCCACTACACAAATATTGTTCATGGAACCCTATATCACAACCTGATTCTCAAAGCTTTAGTATTAGACCGTGACTAAAAAAAATGAACAAGAGTACAATAAAAATAATAAAATTAAGTTAAAATTTTGCGAAATTTAAAATAAAAGAAAACTTCATTTAATTAACAAAGTGAAATCAATTACCAATTCGTTCTCTTCCTTTATTACAAAATGGTGATTAGGAACGAGATACAAATTAAAACAAAATATAAAAAAAAAAATACTAGAAAACACCAAAGTTTGACATCTCTAAGACATCCTCTTATCGTACTACACACCTTTTGATGTTTTCCCCACTTCGACTTAGTCCGCGATCATTGAAATCTTATTGTTCCAGAGGCAAGACAAAACTTCAACTCGAGACCCAAATCAACTTCGACTATCTTTATGAAACTATTAAAAAATACCTCCAAGGACATCATACTAAAAATTAAGAACTTAAATCTTAAGTAAAACTTGTGCGTTAAAGTGGATGAGCCAACACTATCAACTGGACGAAGGCATTAAGCGTTCTGTTGAGACATCACCTAGATTCGATCTAAACCAACCCACAACCCAATCTCCTCTGTGACCGCACAAGTCACAAAACGCTTATCTACCTCGAACGACAGCCTGCAAGCACCTAAAAAAAGAAAGGAAAAATAAGTGAGTATGAATATACTCTATAAGTAACCTACTTCAGGCATTCATTACATATGTAACCTAATAGGTATCCACAGGCTTTACTTTGAGATCTAGGAAGTTTTGGTCTAGAGTCTACTACTATTTGAGAATT
>NW_019647570.1:0-1556 GCF_002806865.2 Cucurbita pepo subsp. pepo
GCTAATGAATTTACTGTCCCTTCATTCATAAGGTAAATAGGTTGGACTCGATGATCAGACTCATTCACCTATCGGCTCTTCTGGATCTGCTCCTTCCCCGATATGCCCTTCCCTTCCCGGATTTCAGGGGGTAACCTCTGTCTCACAATTCAATTGCCCCGATATTACCTGATGTTATGGTTCGTTATTCTTGAACAGTAAGGGAAAGCATATTCAATCCTTCTTGAACTCTTTTCCTCTCCCTAAACCTATTTATTGGTAAAGCAGCTTAGCTTCTCTCCTTCAATCCTTCTTTCACAGTAACCAAGGTAAAGCCGAAAGAACCCTTAAACCTTTTCCCGATTGAAACTCAATCACTACTGAACCTTTTCCTGATTGAACTCGGTAAAGTGTCTATCTTTCTTCGCCCCCTCACCTCGTAAACTCGGTTGAATAATTGAATTGCCTGCCCCTGTCGGTTTCACAGCTTCGCCCTCTCACCTCTACACCTCGGTTTCCCAATTTCATTGCCTGCCCCTCTATTCTCGGAACCTATTGATGGGGGTAAGTAAAGCCGCTAATTCATGGACTATTACTTCTTTCGGTAAATAAATAGGTTAAAGCTAAAGCATCTTCTGTCCTTTCTTTACACGTCGAGCTACTGACTCACCCTTCTCTCAGGGGATTGCCTCCTTCCTTCACTTATGGTATGGGTCTCATTCTCTGATTCCTTCTTGATCTGCTTCGCCTCCTCCTTTGGGGACTGATGGAACTAGGTAAAGCTGCTGAGGATGGAATTGACTCTCTTTCTTGTAAACTCTTTCTCTGACCCTATTTCTTCTTTTGCTTCTTTCTCCTTCCCCGAGATTACCTAAACTACTGAACCGGTACCCCTATTCTCTGCCTGACCTACACCTTTGACTGATTGACCGAGGTAAGACTCAAGATTCCTTATTCATGAGAGTTCAGACTCAACTCAAGATTCTCTCCTCTCTCCTTCCTTTACTGTTCATGAATGAATTAACTGCTTTGTTGAAAGACTCAACCATTCTGTCTCCTTAACTCCTTATTCCCTTCTTGAACCTATTGATGAAGGAACTGTAAATAAAGACTCAAGCAAGATTGGATTTCACTCCTTCACCTGTCCCACTCGGTAAAGTGTCTTCGGGCCTTCCCCTTCCCGTTCACCTTTTCCTTTTGATTCAATTCCCGCTGCCTCTCATCTTGGATTAGATTCCTAATTTAGCTAGAGTTAAGTCATTTGCATCTTTTGTCAATCCGAGAAAGAAGAATGAGAAAACTAGAGCGGAGACAGAAGTCAGGATTTATTAACCGTCTATCTACCATAGATAAAAGAATCAAAATCCGATAGTAGCTATAGGCAAACCCTAACATTCCATGCCACTCTTTAAGGTTATCTTCAAGCTATAGATGGTCAAAGTGTGAATAGTCGGGTCAAGTGTTAAGTTAGCGCTATGATCCGGACTCATTTCTTTAGCAGTGGAATTTAGCATAAAGAGCCAGTAAGTCTGACTAATGCCTTAGATTCTGTTCCTACTCAGTCTGATTCACTTCCT
>NW_019647570.1:6536-7273 GCF_002806865.2 Cucurbita pepo subsp. pepo
ACTACTGCCTACTTACCACTTCCTATCCCTACTGTACTGAGATTACACTTCCAACTGCCTACTCATTAAGCTCTATTCATGCATTCCCTGACGAGAACAACCTATGTAAGTGAGTTACTACTTGACTGACCTTCCTTGCAATCCTCTAAGTAACCTTACTTAACCTGACGAGCAAGAGAACAACAACATTAGTTTAATTATAGGAAGGTAATGCTACTAACTTGACGAGACAAGAAGAACAACAAGATTTATATATTACAGGAGGGAGAGAGAGTAAAGCTAACCTAACGTCTCGAACAAGAAGAAAGATTCATTACATCCAGGAGGTAAAGCTAACCTAATAATGTGTCGAGAAAGACAAAGAACAAGACAAGATATGAATTATAGACAGAAAGGTAAACTCATGAACCTACAAGAGCAAGAACAACAACGTTTATTACAGACGTAAAGGTCAAGCTAACCTTTCTTTACAATCTGCTGAATAATGTTTAGTTAGAATCAAACTTACCTGCTTTGGCTTACTTCCCTGCGCTCTGGCTTAACTGCTCTGGCTTCTGAACTACTCACAAACTTAATTGCTCTGGCTGGCTTAACCTGTTCCTCTTCCCCTGAAGCTCGTAACCTTGGTTGAACAATTGCATTTCAATCACCTGTCGGTTTCCCAATTGCATTTCCTGAAGCTTGCCCTGAGTTTACAGTCAAAGAGAGGAGAAGGTAGACTCAAGCGGAATTAGAGA
>NW_019647571.1:0-5657 GCF_002806865.2 Cucurbita pepo subsp. pepo
ATGGTATCTGATCTAGACACCGAGTAGTGTACCAGCGAGGAAGTCGGACCAAGGTGGATTGTGAGATCCCACTTTGGTTGGAAAGGGGAACAAAACATTCTTTGTAAAGGTGTGAAAACCTCTTTCTAGTCGACACATTTTAAAACCTTGAGAGAGGAAGTCCGTAAGGAATAGTCCAACGAGGACATCTCAAATAATGACTACTTTTTTGTAGTGTTTCATCTCAAATGATTCAATGTGCTGGATACAACTAATGAAGCACTAGCTTTTGGACTTGCAGCCATTGAGTTTTGGATTTCTATTGGTTGTGATAAGGAGAGCTTTTGGATTTTGTTGGGGATTTGTGTTATTTTGCTAACTCTCATGCAACACTCCTTTTCCAGGTACATAGATGCCTATGATCTCCATTTTGATGTCGATTTCTCTACCTCGGGTGAGGTTTTAGGAAAGCTTGTACTACCTGCCTCGGTAATAGTTGCATGACTTGACTTAACTTGATAATTGCAGGTCTTAAATAAAACTCCGAGACAATCTCTTGATAGTTTAGTTAAGAATTGTTAATGCTTCTTTTTTTCGTTCTTTTTTCGTTCTTGTCTCTCTCTCTATTTACTTTTATTATTTATTTTGAGAGAACTATATGATAATTTTTCTTGCTGTTTAGAGTTCGGGACGAACAAACTTATTTTAGATTTTAAGTTGATATAATCAATAATTTAAGATTTAAATTGGTGCAAAGTTTGAATTTATATATCTCAAATTTGTTTTGGTAGGAACTTGGGAAGGGTTGTTCATTATATTTGCGTTAAAAGCCTTAAAAATGGTTCAAATAAAGAGCATTCAACTTCTATGTGGGCCTAAAGTTATTATGCCTCATGTACTATGAATTGAGAAGCATTAATTACGACTCGGGATAGTAGGTTCAAAATCTTTTTTTTCTTGATATCTCTAATCTCTTAGTGAGTGACCCGACTTGGCTAATTTGTGGGCTAATTCGTGGACACCTCGACTAATTTCAAGGAACAATCGTCTTTTTCTACTATATTATGTTGCTAAGATAACTCGTGATATTAAATTTTAGACAGATAATAATCATTTCTCAATGTGAGATTAAACCGTTTAGACTTTCAAAATAAAACGTCTCTACATACTAAAGGGATTGGCAGATATTGCAGATACTAAAGGGATTGGCGAACAATGGCGAATATTGGCGCACAAAATCCCTTCTATATTTTCAGAGGAAGAGAATTAGTATATGATCTTATTCGAAATAATGCATAATTATATAATTATTTTCATATAGGGGGACGGTTGATCTACCTCATGAATGGATGGATCATGATAAATATTTTTTTTACTGTGGTCACTAAATATCAAAAACTTATTACACAAAATTTTATTTTTTTAGAACCGTTAAAAAGTATAATTTTATTTCTCAAGGGTAAAAAAAAAAAAAGGACATTTCACTTATTTTACCGTAAGGCTTTTTTGTCAAAGATTTGTTTAGTACTTTTTTTGTAAAAAAATAATAAAAAAATAATTTGTTTTCGTCTGGTCTCGCAAGGCAACAATAACGTTGTTATTTTATTGGTTTGACAAGTCAGACCTAAAATGCATCCGAAATGAAACCAAATGCATCCGAAATGAAACCAAATGCATCCGAAATTCACTCGTAAATTATTACATTGGAGCGAAAAATAAAATAAAATAAAAAATAAATTTAGTTTTTAGCATTTCAAGTCCAGCCTTTGCGCTCTTCCAGTTTCTTCTCCTTCTTCTTCCTCTCGCCCATTCCCTTCCTCTTCCTCTAGGGTTCCTCCAACTGCCGTCTTTTCGCTCTTCCACAGTCTTCTTCTTTCTTGCAATTCCTTCAATTCTCCCATTCCAGGTATTGATTTCTCTTCTACCTTCAAAACCCCCTTGTGTTTTTGCTCATTGGGTTTCATTTTGCTTACTGATTTTCTGCCGTTTTGATCTGTGCATTTTCTATTCAATTTCTCCCGATTTATGCCTTTTCTGTTTTGTATGTTAAATTGGATTCAGTTCTCGATGTATTTCCTATTGCCTTGGGAGTATCAGTGTTTTTGTTTTTTATTTTCAAGTGTGACGAGTTTGTTGCAGTGGTCTGTGTCATTACATTCAGCTCATTTCGATCCTGTGAAATTTTGTTATCGTTTTTATTTGTTGTGGTTTGAACTGGAAGCGCTTTAATATCGGCGTACACGGTGGGTTAATTTAACTTTAAGGGCCGGATTCTCCATAGATCACCTGCAGTTCAATTAGTTTTGTGATTGTTTGGTTGCGCTGTTGAGATTTGAGATCTGGGTTTAGGTTCTTTGTATTTGAGTTTTGTGATTGATTGATATATTTGGTTTTTGTCTTTTCTTTTAAGATTTCTTAATGAGCTTTTAGGATTTGCTGATTATTTGTGTACTAAATGGATTTGTGAAATTTAAGCTGTGGTGCAAGTACTAATTGTCTCAATTAACAATTTATAGACAAATTATTTCTGTCTTTCAGGTGAAATATGGCATTGGAGGTTACGCAGGTTCTTCTGAATGCACAGTCAATAGATGCAGCTGTGAGGAAGCAGGCAGAAGACAGTTTAAGGCAATTCCAGGAGCAAAACCTTCCTATTTTCTTGCTGTCTCTCTCTGGTGAATTAGGAAATGAGGAAAAGCCAGTCGACAGTCGTAAATTAGCAGGTCTGATACTTAAGAATGCATTGGATGCCAAGGAACAACATAGAAAATTTGAGCTTATTCAGAGATGGTTATCCCTGGACAGCAATGTGAAGACCCAGATAAAGACTTGCTTGTTGAATACGCTGTCTTCAGCAATAGCTGATGCTAGGTCCACATCTTCTCAAGTCATTGCGAAGATTGCAGGCATTGAGTTGCCTCATAAGCAATGGTCTGAATTGATAGGTTCACTATTGTTGAATGTTCATCAACAATCATCACATGTCAAGCAAGCGACCTTGGAGACTCTTGGTTATTTATGTGAGGAAGTTTCTCCAGACGTGATAGATCAAGATCAAGTGAATAAGATATTGACTGCTGTTGTCCAGGGAATGAATGAATCTGAAGGAAACAATGATGTTCGACTTGCTGCTACTCGGTCACTGTACAATGCCCTTGGGTTTGCTCAAGCAAACTTTAGCAATGATATGGAGCGTGATTATATCATGAGAGTTGTTTGTGAGGCCACACTATGTCCTGAAGTGAAAATACGCCAGGCAGCTTTCGAATGTTTAGTTTCAATTGCATCAACATACTACGACAAGTTAGCTCGCTACATCCAGGATATTTTTGGCATTACCGCAAAGGCTGTTAGGGAAGATGAAGAACCTGTTGCTCTTCAGGCCATTGAATTCTGGAGTTCTATTTGTGATGAGGAGATAGATATCTTGGAAGAGTATGGGGATGATTTTACTGGGAATTCTGATACACCGTGCTTTTATTTTATCAAGCAGGCACTACCTGCGCTTGTGCCTGTGTTACTTGAGACACTTCTTAAGCAAGAAGAGGATCAGGATCAAGATGAAGGGGCTTGGAACATTGCCATGGCTGGGGGAACATGTCTTGGGCTAGTTGCACGGACGGTGGGAGATGATATTGTTCCGCTTGTGATGCCATTCATTGAAGAGAACATAACAAAATCAGATTGGAGGCAGAGGGAGGCAGCCACTTATGCTTTTGGTTCAATTTTGGAGGGGCCTGCTCCAGAAAAATTAATGCCCATTGTTAATGTGGCCTTATCGTTCATGCTGACTGCCTTGACTCAAGATCCAAATAACCATGTGAAAGATACGACAGCATGGACCCTTGGACGGATATTTGAATTCCTTCATGGCTCAAATATAGATACCCCCATTATTCATCAGGCAAACTGCCAACAGATCATTACAGTTTTGCTTCAGAGCATGAAGGATGTGCCAAATGTCGCAGAGAAAGCCTGTGGTGCCCTCTATTTTCTTGCTCAAGGTTATGAAGATGTTGGGCCGGCATCTCCTCTAACTCCATTTTTCCAAGAAATTGTTCAGTCCCTTTTGGCTGTTACTCACAGAGAAGATGCTGGGGAATCACGTTTGAGGACCGCTGCATATGAAACATTGAATGAAGTTGTGCGGTGCCAAACTGATGAAACAGCTCCAATGGTGTTGCAACTGGTTCCTGTAATTATGATGGAACTGCACAATACTCTTGAGGGGCAAAAACTTTCATCTGATGAAAGGGAGAGACAGGGGGAACTACAAGGCCTGCTTTGTGGGTGCTTACAAGTTCTTATTCAGAAGCTAGGATCATCAGAGCCTCATAAGTATGCCTTTATGCAGTATGCGGACCAAATAATGGGACTTTTCCTAAGGGTATTTGCTTGCAGAAATGCCACTGTACATGAGGAAGCAATGCTGGCGATTGGAGCCCTTGCCTATTCAACTGGCCCAGATTTTGGGAAATACATGACCGAGTTCTATAAATATTTAGAAATGGGACTCCAGAATTTTGAGGAGTACCAAGTTTGTGCCGTCACTGTAGGTGTGGTAGGGGACATATGCAGGGCGTTGGAGGATAAGATTTTGCCGTACTGTGATGGAATTATGACTCAGCTGCTCAAGAATTTATCCAGTGATCAATTGCATCGTTCCGTTAAGCCCCCTATTTTCTCTTGCTTTGGTGATATAGCACTTGCTATAGGGGAGAACTTTGAGAAGTACTTGATGTATGCCATGCCCATGCTTCAAAGGGCAGCAGAGTTATCTGCACACACCGCAGGTATTGATGATGAAATGACCGAGTATACAAATTCTTTGAGAAATGGGATTTTGGAAGCATATTCAGGGATCTTCCAAGGTTTCAAGAGCTCTCCAAAAACTCAGCTTTTGGTCCCTTACGCACCTCATATACTTCAAT
Organism: Cucurbita pepo subsp. pepo; assembly: GCF_002806865.2. Classification (NCBI taxonomy): domain Eukaryota; kingdom Viridiplantae; phylum Streptophyta; class Magnoliopsida; order Cucurbitales; family Cucurbitaceae; genus Cucurbita; species Cucurbita pepo. Next base: position 4,911 of record NW_019647571.1, read on the forward strand.
TCTTGGATAGCATTTACATCAGAAAAGACATGTAAGTTCTTTCTGAGCTCTCTCTCTCTCTCTCTCTCTTTCTCCCCCTGTGTGTGAATATGTGTTTCCATAAAGTGGAATTGTTTGTTTGATGTTTTCATACTTGTTTTTCCTGCAGGGATGAAGTTGTTATGAAAACTGCCATTGGCGTCCTTGGAGATCTAGCGGACACACTGGGGAGCAACGCTGGTACTTTGATTCAGCAATCTGTCTCGAGCAAAGACTTTTTAAGTGAATGCTTGTCCTCCGATGACCATTTGATTAAAGAATCTGCTGAATGGGCAAAGTTGGCCATCAGCCGTGCCATTTCAATTTAGCCTTCTGCTGGTTGGCAAATTCTTTTTTCTTGTTTTTGTCACATTTGAAGTCCTTGCATGCATATGGGTGGGTGTGTTGAGTTGGGGTCCGGATTGCATCTTACAAGTCTTCACTCACAGGGCAACAGGAAGCTGTTCACTTCTAGTTGTCACTACTAACTCTTGCATCATCATGAAAGCATTGCTAACTCATGCATTAGCAGCATCAAGTCGGGTTCTAGTATGTCATGGTAGAAGTAGGAGGAGGGTGCGCGCCATTAGCTCCCCCAGTTCATATGGCGTGGTTGATTCAAATTGTATCTCTGACTTGAGATAGTGTCCAACCTAGTGGGGTATGGTTTTGGGTTGTGGAAATGGATCGAGTACAAGGAGTTGTGTGTTCACTCACTTGTTCTGCCCC
>NW_019647571.1:6045-7271 GCF_002806865.2 Cucurbita pepo subsp. pepo
ACCTCGTTTGGTTCAGTTGCATAGCACCATGAAGGGTCATCATCATATCCTATATTTGCATTTCATTTGGTCGCGTTTTGTAGCTCCACATACATGATGATCAATACGGTGAATTTCACGAAATCGTTACATCCCTCAGGTCATTTTTGAAGTACAGTCGTCCGAGTCTGCTTTTTCTTTATTTGTTCCTTTTTCCATCCGATATCTTGTTATTATTTTGGCAATGATGATATGTATTAGAAACGTCACAAAAGTTGTGATGTTTGCGTTTTTGGATTCAGTTTTTGGGTTGTGTGGGACTTCTGCTCGCCTACCCGGTCGAAAGTTGAGTATTTTATGGACCTGTATATATTATTTGTACAAGGAAAGTTTTGATGATTGGAAATTTGAGGGTGCCAAAGATTATATTCCTTGTCAAGTTCTGTTACTATGGCTTTATTTGGATGCATTTTCAACATTTCCTCTCCTCTCACTCCTGAAGTTTACTTCTACAACAAGCCATTACATTGTTAGGTACTTGGTTGTATATATTATTCGTTTCTTCCACTGACTCGTTGACTTATTTTCATCTTTTTCATAGTGTCTCTGTTCATGGCCATTATGATCATTAAATTATGTCATTTTAGGCACATTTTCATTCTTTAGAAGATACAGTAAGAATCGGATCTTCATAAAACAAATCTCTTCTAGTACTATTCTCTCTGGCCTGGCATGCAAGAACAATAGAAACTTACGTAATTTATCTCTAGCTTTGATACCCAAGATCAACATGAGAATCATCATGTAATGAAGTCAATTTTCTTTAGTGGTTCGGGATCTTTTCCTTTCTACTTTATGATTCTTAGTTTCCAGAAGGAACCCAACAGCTTATACTCAACTATGATTGGATGTACACATACCGATCTGTCGAATCTGTAATTTACTTTTTGTCCATCGATCTCTCACTTCATTTTGTTCTCATTTCGTTCTTTTGTATCGTTGCTTGAATGAATACACTTGATTGACCCGACTTTTTGAAATGTGCACCATTGGTCCTTTTCTTTTTTGGTTTCGACTCGTCACACATTTCAGTCGTGATGTCTTAAGCAGGTTCCTGAGCCTTTTTTTTTTTCTTTTTGTTTTTGGTGGAAAATTCTGCCACATTGTACTGATTGGGACCCCTTTATCTATAAGCAATTCTTAATCAACTTTAGATGGCCTTCGGATGATCATAGGCTCTGGTTTTG
>NW_019647573.1:0-483 GCF_002806865.2 Cucurbita pepo subsp. pepo
GTCTCATTCAAATAGCTTTACCGAGTTGAAGAGTGAAATCTAGAGAATGAATCTTCTCTTTCTTCAGTCTTTCAATTCTCTTATCTTTTCTTTACTCAACTGTAAACAAGGGGGTTTCATTCACTACTTCTCTTTCTTTCCTGTTACGTCTCAGTCATCGGAGAGTCTTAGTTTACAGTTCCATCAGATCAGGTCATAAAGGATCAGCAATGGAATTGTTCAACCAAACGAGTTTACGAAAGGGGCAGNGAATTAGCTTACTCGACTCCCTCCCTTCATTTACCTCGTGTTTGAATAAATAGGTGAATGAGTTTACCGAGTTCAATCAGTCAAAGGCAAAGCTGAATAAGTAGTGAGAGCAGCTACCTTGTTTACAGTTCAATCAGGTGAAGGAGAAAGAAACAAACAAACACACACCTCTTCCTGTATAAGAAAGCAGTAAGGATACTAGAAGATGCTAAACACCTATTTACCTCGGTTACT
>NW_019647573.1:6850-7264 GCF_002806865.2 Cucurbita pepo subsp. pepo
GATTGAATATGAATTGATGACTCTACTGGAAAGAAAGGATAGGTGATTGATTGAGCTGCAAGGAATTGACTCTCATTCTTGTTTCGGCTTGACTTCCTTAATTCAAGACTAAATAGGTTAAGGAGCCGAACATCCTTTCATTTTCTTTGACCTTGTCTTTGAAGGGAAGGAGTGAAAGAAGGTGAATGAGAGAATAGGAACCGGAGCTCACTTTAAAAAGAGTAAATATTCGCTGGGAGTTCGTTTTGCTTTCATTTGCATTTCCAAATCTCAAGTCAAGGCGAAACTGAAAGAAGAAGAATTGAGAATCAATAAGGCTCCTCAAATAGCTCTTTACCTCCAGAAATAAGGGAATAATAGAGATTCAGTAGCAAAGCCAGCCGCTCGACCGATAGGGGAGGGAAATACGTCTGT
>NW_019647574.1:0-266 GCF_002806865.2 Cucurbita pepo subsp. pepo
TGTATACATCGGGCCGCTCTCGCTTCTCCCTTGTGTTCTGCAACCTTGATTATATATTATTGGCCTCCCCAGCGTGCTCTGCAGTCTAATCATTTCTATGTTTTTTGAATTATTAGACAAGGTTGCAAGCTCAAGCTGCCGGAGTTCCTTATTCGCATCCACTTAGTGATTGGACCAGTCGCATGGCATTTTTTGGACCAAATACGGTTTGTTCAATTACCTAGAAGTCTGATTCATTTTTGTTCCTATCTTGGATATAGCTTCTT
>NW_019647574.1:6696-7260 GCF_002806865.2 Cucurbita pepo subsp. pepo
TTTTGTAGGCCTTTTCACCCATCTTCTCTCTCTACTTTGCACTTGTAGGCTTAGCTTTAACTATTTACATCCATTTTACTACACATTATCTCCATGATTATCTCTCCATTTCCTTTTTTAAGCTTTTGTTGGTTTTTGGATGCATTCATATCATTATGCAATAACACCATTGGATAAGGCTCCATTATATGCTCCACAAATCTTTCTAAGATTATGGAAATTGTTCATTTGTTTCCACTTATTGAGATAATAAGTTAAAAGGTTAAACTGTGGATGAATAGTTGATCTTGTATGTTGCTGACGAGTATTCATCTTATTACATCGCCACAAGCAACATGGTGGTGTTCCTAATAATTTTTAGATATACTAATTGTAAGTATTTAAGTGTTTAGGTTTTTTTTGTTTGTGTTATGAATAGTTGACTCTACTTTATACGTATTATAGATAAACGTACAAATTTTTGTAAATTGTTGAATGACTTTATTTGTTTATCTTTATGTTAGTATAGATAATAAGTTAAAAGATTATGCTATTGATGAATAGTTGGCCTGCACGTTGCTAGTA
>NW_019647575.1:0-289 GCF_002806865.2 Cucurbita pepo subsp. pepo
ATAGTGAAACCCGAGTAAGAGAGATTTACCTAGTGAAACCCCAGTTCAAGAATAAATAGGTTCAGGGAGAGGGACGAAGTGCTCAACCGTAAGGGAGAGGATTGACTTAATACGGCATTACCTTTAGCCCTCAAAATAGACAGAGGATAACATTTTTGAATTAAGTTAAGGGTCTTTACTGTCTAATTCAGAAATAGAGTAGTTGTAGAGGTTCAGTAGTTAAATCAGGTTACGAAGAAAGAAGAAATAGCAATAAGGAGCGAAGACGAAGACAGAGTAGGCGAAATCA
>NW_019647575.1:6618-7259 GCF_002806865.2 Cucurbita pepo subsp. pepo
ATCAGGAAATCAGTCATAGTCCGAAGTTGGAGCTTAGTCATTCTATACAATCCTGCCTGTCCTGCGCAGAGAGAAGAGAGAAGAACTTTGATGGGCCTCACGAGGACTGAAGAACTTTCTCTTGCTATTTTTGTTCAATCCTTTAGGTGGGAAAGTCGGGTTTTTTCGTCTTAATCTTAAAGCCCCGAGACTTTGTAGAGATTAATATGTCTATTGGTGTCTATTCCTTTACTGAAGATTTAGAAGTTAGAAATCAGTCTTGACGCCTTACCGGCTATTCCCTATTCCCACTCCTCTGATAAGACAGTAAGGAAGAAAGACACTGCTGTAAAGGCTAAGGAGGCTGTTTCAGTCTAGTTTTTTAGGACCTCAGCCTTTCATTGGATTGGGTTTCGACTCTTCAGTCAGGAAGATTGCTTTTGACTCGTTCCCCTCATTCAACAGATCCGCTAGGCCATGAAGTTAGAATGAGGTTGGCCGAAAGGGGCCTTTATATCTTCTATTTCTAGTCCCCTGTAATAAGATGCATAGCATTCCCATTCCATCAATTTAGGGCTATTCAAATACCAAGATAAGGCGTAAATTTCTTCAAGCAGGCCACCTTTTTCAGTAGATGAAAGACAGATGCAAGTATATTATCT
>NW_019647576.1:0-639 GCF_002806865.2 Cucurbita pepo subsp. pepo
TTTGCACGTGCTTCAAATGTCCCAAGTTCGGGTTTGGATTTCAAGCAATCGTAGTGAATTCTAGATTATATTAGTCCGGTAGGCTGGACTGGGGTTCTGAGAATATTTAACTGATTTATACACTCAGTTTCTTCGAAATTCTATTCTAAATCATCAAGTCCAATCATTCCCCACAAAAATTTCTTAAAATGTCGCTTATTACTCAATTTTTGTATCACGTACTTCACACGTTCCGGATTAGGGTTTCCGAATAATGGTTTCAATTTTAAGCACTATTTTACTACTTTATACACTCCGTTTCTTCGTCATTCTATTCAAAATCATCAAGTCTGATAATTCATCAAAAAAATTTCAAAAAACTTTCGAGCGTTACTCGATTTTTTCGTAACTGCTTCAAACGTCCTAGATAGGGTTTCCGAATTAGGGGTTCGATGATAGCACTCTTTTAATATTTTATGCATTCCGTTTCTTCGAAATTCTATTTTAAATCATTATGCCTGATCATTCTCCACAAAAAATTTGAAGAACGTCGACCGTTACAAAGTTTAATTAGCATGTGCTTCAAACGTGTTGGATTAGGTTTTCGATTTTAAGCACTCTTTTCACGTTTTATACAATGTTTCTACGACATTCTATTCT
>NW_019647576.1:6904-7259 GCF_002806865.2 Cucurbita pepo subsp. pepo
CTTAAAATTGAAACCATAATTTGGAAATCCTAATCCAAAATGATTGAAGTACGTGTTATAAAAAACCAAGTAATAGGCGACATTTTAAGAAACTTTGTGGGGAATGATTAGGCTTGATGATTTAGAATAGAATTTCGAAGAATAGGAGTGTATAAAACAGTAAAAGAGTGATTAAAAACGAAACCCTAATCTGGGACGTTTGAAGCATGTGCAAAAAAAAAACTGAGTAACACTAGATGTTTTTCAAAAGTTTTGTGGGAAATTATCAGACTTGATGATTTCGAATAGAATGTCGAAGAAACATAGGNTATCACACTTGATGATTTCGAATAGAATGTCGAAGAAACATAGGGTA
>NW_019647577.1:0-623 GCF_002806865.2 Cucurbita pepo subsp. pepo
TAGACGAAAGGTTCGTTACCCGGGCTCGAGTCCTTCGAAAGCGGATTCTAATCCAAAGAAAGTCCCTTCTTGTGCTTGAGATCCAGGGCTTTTGAAATCCATATATCTTTTAGTTTCCACAAACCTACAAAAACAGAACAAATGAATACACAGCCACACACATGATGTTACAGATAAGTAAGAGTTCGAACCCCATCAACAGCAGCTGAACAATGAAGAGAGTTTCCTTATTGGCAAAGCCATATTCCACAGCACCCGCATTGTACCAAACTGGCAATTCACTGATTCCTGTTACACGAAGCAGCTGCCACACACACACACACACACACACACACACACAATGAAGAACACAAAATCTTTGTAAATTTATTGAAATTCAAGATTGAATTCGATAATGGGATTGAATTTTTAGTTACAGACATCTGTGAGGAGAATTCCAGAGACGCCAAGCATGGCGAAGCGAGAATGAACTAGCTCTGCTTGGACGAACCACTTCAAGCTATGTGGGTCTTCGCCGAGCCCAAGTGGGTCGAACCCAAAATCTCCGGCGAGGGTTCCGTCGAGATGCGGTGGAGGGTCGAGGCCGGGAAGCCATGTTTGGCGAGGCTGAGATTGAGATTGAG
>NW_019647577.1:6759-7253 GCF_002806865.2 Cucurbita pepo subsp. pepo
CTCTACCACCTTGGGAACTATTCCTCAAATTGTTGCCGAATGTCAATTTCAAAAGACACTTCTAGTGGTTAGATCACATGATGTTGAGAAAATGGATTCCATGGCCCTCACAAGAAAAAATGGTCAGCCTAAAAGCGCCATTCCCAACCTTCCAAAGATGCAAAGATGCAAGAAAAGAATTTAAAGGCAAAAGCCCTAGTCCTCGGGATATGGGAAACCGATTGAGATTGAACTTCATTGGACGTCTCCTTGGTTTGTCGGAGTAGTAGAGATGAGGAAGACTTAGTAATCGAATTTCCTATGAGAGAAGACAATGATGACCCTCTGATGTGATTCCGTCATTGCTCTAGACAATATCGTTCCTTACTTATGATGATAGGCAATTCATTTAGTCAGTTAAATCAATACTACTGCCAATATAGAATCCTCAAAGGCTTTTTAGTTGGAAGGAACGATATTGAAGTTTCCCACCTCCAATATGTTGATGATATGAT
>NW_019647578.1:0-381 GCF_002806865.2 Cucurbita pepo subsp. pepo
ATCCGGACGAAATCGATCGTTAAATGGTACCGACCGTATGCAAGCCTCAATCCATCAATGGTAGTTCACCAGGCCAGATCTAACTATTTAAAGAAAGGGGAGTTAGCATCAGAAATCCATATTTCCATGGTCGTTTACGCTGCTTTAAAGCTCTGCTACTCTATAGTCAATAGAAGAGGCACTACCTTCCAATGCCGCAGCGGCGTNATGATTCAAATTTCTTCCTTATTGAACCTACTTGTAGGTGGATGGGCTATCCCTTAGCAAACGAAATAGGAATTACCACAGCCACAAGCCCTCATAAGCACCAATACACTAGTAATAAGGCATAGAGGTCTAGACTAGCAAATTCGCTGCGCTCCTAACGTTGCACTCCTAACC
>NW_019647578.1:6685-7252 GCF_002806865.2 Cucurbita pepo subsp. pepo
GCAGACATAGTGGAAGGCCGTTCCTATTACAGCGCCGTCCAGCCTAATGCCAAAAGCTTCCTTTGGTTCTGAAGGACCAACGAATGGTGCAAAAGAGCTATCGAAGACTCTCTCCTCTACTTAATTTCAGGCTATAAGTCTACTGACTAATACCAGTGGTTAACCAACGATGAGCAGGCAAAAGGGGAGTAGGTTTCTGAGTTCAAGGTATTCTGAGGTTTAACCAATCAATAGAGAGATAGAATAAGACTTGGAAATGCTCTTGACAAGGCTAGGAAGCGACCTGGATAGGTTAAGGGTAGTACGGCCGATGGGTGCGATACGTTGGGTTTGTTTGTGTACGAATCAAGAAGTGTGATATATAATGAACTTGTCCTGAGATGAATGCTCTTGATCTTGATAGGCTTTGTGACTATCACCACTAGAGTATTAGGCGGGTTGGAAGTGGAGTAGGGCAGCTTGGCCCAATACTTGACTCAATGGGGTTTTAGGCTCGAAAAAAGTAGGTAATGCTATATTATGCTTTATACCTGGGATCTTCGGGAATGACTAAAGCCCGAACCAAGA
>NW_019647579.1:0-436 GCF_002806865.2 Cucurbita pepo subsp. pepo
CACTTTTAACTAGGTCATCTTCCTTTCACCATAGCATAATCTATCTAATTTGCTCGACCACATCTCACTATGGCTATATTATTACAGTTAATTTAGGAGCATGATTATAATATCCATTGGTAGGGATAAATAACCCTCTACATATCTCAATAATGACATGATATCGTCCACTTTAAATAAAAGCTCTCCTGGTTTTATTTTTTGAATCATCCAAATGGCTTCATATCTATGGACATATTATTCCCAACTTATATACCCATGATTTTCTCGTTTCCTAATCAATCTTGAACTTTTGTCTCTCTATAGTAATTTTCTACGGAACCAAAGACCACCAAATCTTTCTTCAAAATAGTCATTCATTTGTGTTTACTCTCAGTAATCACTTTAGCCAGGTCAATTCCCTTTAGAAGAACGCACTCCATGTCTAATTAGCTCT
>NW_019647579.1:6507-7252 GCF_002806865.2 Cucurbita pepo subsp. pepo
GGTTACACTCCAACAATATTCATATATTTGTTGGAGAGAGAAATTCTAAAAGAGGCAAAATAGTTGTTTGTTGGCCAGAGGGTAGTTCAAAAGATTGTGCAACCTTAAATATTTCATTTTGAATCCATTCTTTATGGTGTGTACTTGGTTGATGGAAACAAAGAAAACAAAGAAAACAAATATTTTTTGTATACGAAACAAAGGTATGACCCCGTGAGTTTGAGGCAAGGGTAAATCTTATTTTTACTCTTAATGGTTGGAGTGTATTTTGGTTAACTTTGGAATTGAAGGTAAGCAGGTCATATTCTTCTTTCGATTCCGGGGGGTAAGGAGCTCTGCTGTGAGACCCTCCGGGCGAAGGCAATGATTTTTATATTCGAAATCCATTAGAAAGAAGGGACAGTAGAAATCACCTGAGCTACTGAATCTTCACCGTTAGAGAATAGAAAGTTTACATACAGAGTGAAAGAATAGTTAAAGAAAGAAAAGGAGCGAAGAAGCGGTTCGACTGTAAAGGAGAGGAGTTCAAGAGCTCGACCCCAAAAAATAAGGGAGAGATAGGAGAATTCTAGTTTTTTGAGTGTTTACAGTCGAGTTCCCGCCAATGCGTAAGGATGCCCCCGAAAAGAACCGCTTGAAATCCTGTGAACATCTCGCCTCTCGTGTAAATTGCGAGTTGTTGGCTTTTTGATTGACCACCATTGTTGTTTACATCATGGTCGGAAATTATTCCCACATTAGGTTC
>NW_019647580.1:0-821 GCF_002806865.2 Cucurbita pepo subsp. pepo
TAGATTATTCCATTTGTAATTGTTTTGTGTTAATTTTAAAACCAACGTTATATTTTGAAACACGTCAGACCGACAATGTATTCTAGTAGTTTGAAGTGTTCTGAATGTGTTTTAAAATTTTCATTATTTATGATGAGTATCTAAGAGTTATATTCCGCATTTAAGTGATAATCATGAGACTTGGTAGCGACTCTGAGTATGTAAAAATTTAGGATCGTTACATAAAACATTAACTTGAGACTAAAGGAGAAGCTAAACCTAAATGAGAANGAATGATTAAGAATGAACAACAAAGGAAATATAATGTTTTTGAATGGATCAAATCTTGAAGGTTTGACTTTTTATGGTTGCAAGTGGAGAATAAAGTTTAAATTAAGAGTACAAAAAAAAGGAAGAAATAAAAGTCATTAAATTGACTAATTAATGTTTTTATATTTGATTATGCAATGTATTGATTGGTGGAGTTCTGGGATGTGTCACACACCTCTCTTTGCTTGTCCATTACTTTAACTTTCTTTTAAGTAAATTGTCTTGGAGTGATGCCTTCCAATTTTTCAAGTTCATCTTTTTTCTTTTTTTGATATATTTTAATTATAAACTTTCTATTTTCGATCTATTAAAATATTATGTCAGCGAGACAATAAATAGTTTTTGAACAATCAAATCATACTAGTAGATTATTTGTGCGTCACTCTCAATTAATCATTTTAATTTTGATGAATTATCCTAACTTCCATTAGGATAAACAAATAAATTTTGATTAGACACAATAGTCTCTATTTTTAAATTACCGTAATGCCTTACATTCACTAACCTGGATG
>NW_019647580.1:6990-7251 GCF_002806865.2 Cucurbita pepo subsp. pepo
TGAAGTTTATGTGGGGGAGTTTTGTTGGGAATAAACTTAAATGAAAAAAAGAAGAGAAGGGTAGTTTTTTATTTTGTTAAAGTTAGTAACACTTTTGAAATTTGAGTGAAAAGGCCAAAGAAAATATAAAGGGCGAAGAATTATTCCAGGATAAAATGGGTGATGAGATAGGAACTAAGACTCGCAGCAACTCTTTGGGAGAGTTGCATTGAAAAAGAACAAAAACAGATACATCAAATACGTTCGATTTACAATATAAAT
>NW_019647581.1:0-206 GCF_002806865.2 Cucurbita pepo subsp. pepo
TCCACCCCCCTTCAGGACTCAACGTCTTTGCTGGCACATCGCCCAGTGTCTAGCTTTGATACCAATTGTAACGGCCCAAACCCACCGCTAGCGGATATTGTCCTCTTTGGGCTTTTCCTTTTGAGCTTCCCCTCAAGGTTTTAAAACGCGTCTTCTAGGGAGAGGTTTCCACACCCTTATAAAGAATGCTTCGTTCTCCTCCCCAA
>NW_019647581.1:4651-7249 GCF_002806865.2 Cucurbita pepo subsp. pepo
ATAGCATAGCTCGTCTCCTCCACTCGTCCACACTCGCTCCAATCATAGTTGATTGATTTTTTGCTCTCTCATTCTACATTTCCTTCAATTTTTGCTCCATTTTTCTATGCCATCTTTTAGCACAGCTCATAGTTCTCATTAATTGGTGCTTCTCTTCTGCTACATCAGAGGAGATAAGCTCCCTTTAAGCCTTACATAACTTGTTTTGAATACTTGTTGTATCTCTAGCATTTGTTGGTTATTGGTTACAAAACAGAGGATGAACAAACAATTCGTGAGACGGAACCTGAATGTTGATGGTGACCACAGGGCATTTAATTGAAGATTAATACAGATAACAGTATGCACAGATACAAAACAATGAGGGGTTCACAGATACATGCAACCAATTAGTGAAGCCGCCTCAACCATTCAAGTGAGCAGTGGCAAGAAATTAGGAACTAGGACATTTATGCTAGATGTGAACCTTCGTTAATGGAAAATTTAGACAGCGTTTTACCCGCTGTGAGGAGTCCGCAGCTCGCGATTAGCAGGCGTGGGCTGATAGCCAGGAGGGCAAACAAGACCTCCATCATTATCTTTCTCAATTTTCGCCGACGCAGAAGATTCATACACAGAGTTCGAACTGGAAGCCAATACTCGGATGCTCGATCTTGATTTCAACTTTATCTTCGAAGAACCGCCCCATCGACGACGAAATGAGCTGGACTTCAAAGATTGAGGAACCTTCACCGCGAACATGGACTTTCCAGCTTGAACTTCCATTGAATTGGAGTAGAAGTGATGAATTCCACACAACGGTAGATTGCAAGCAGTTGCATCCATCTCAATTGCCAAAAAATGGAACAAGATGAATTCGGGCGAGAGTCGTGCACTATATATAATTTTGTGGATCAAAATCTGCCTGCATGGCAAGGATGAATTGCGAGGGGCCTGAAGAAACTGAATCACAGTCGCAGGATCACCTTAGTCCGGTCAATATTAAGATTTAGATGAGATAAAAGAACAAATAAATCTCTATCAATAACTACTCGCAGACAAATTAAGTCTATTGTGTTCACTCTCGCCCTACGACCAGCGCTGCCGTGCCGTGCCGTGCCGCTACTATCTAACAAGGACGTCCGGTGGATGGCAAGTGTCAAACGGCGGAGCCCACTATATGAAATACCTATCCATTTCCAACCCAATATTTATACGGCAGATCCCACGTCACCAAGAGAGAGGAATGAGTCAGAGCTATGCAGGTCCTAGCAATTGTGAGATCCCAATAAATATTATGTCCCAGTAATAGTGTTTTAAAATATTTGAGGAGAAACTAAAAGTGAAAATAAAGAGAACAATATCTGCTGTTACATTGTCACTTCTATCTTATTTGATAGATCGAATCAAGTCTAGTTAAATCGAGAATGTGATAAGATAAGGACTCACTACAAGGAGAGTAAGATTCAGATTACTTTGTTGATCTCACTCCACAAGTAAGATCATCATGTCTTGCTTGAATCATCCTTGTTGATCAAATATCTCAAGGCAAGAACACTTGATTGAGATTCGAATCACTCCAAGTAAGATTGATCATGTCGAACTTGAATGATTCTACATGCAACCTAAACTACATGTAATTGCAAACAAACTTAACCATTGGCTAAAGAAAAGCACAAAGGCTTCTCTTACTGTATTTTCCAGTCTCTTACAAATACAACATACATGCTTTATATCTTGGAGTGAAACTATTAAAAAACTGTAACGTTCATATTTAATGGCCATAATTAACCATTATGTAATGGTAACTATAGTAAATAAAAAATCTTAAAATACATCAATCAAATACAATAACTCTAAATTGTAATCCACCCAAATTTATAACCTGAAACTTCATTATTGTGGCATGAATTGAAATATCTTTGGATAATTTCAACAATATTTTCTTTACATATTCATTGAAGCATATTGTATGATTGATATCTCTTTGTTCATATCAGAATGTGTCAATTATGATAAGTTTTCTAGTTCGTATGTAAGATCGTTATAGATCATGATCGAGAAATCCACTCTCGACGTCCATTTAGTTATCACATTGGTCGCTTCAATTCGAGTATAGAGTCCCGATCTATATTGGGAAGGGGGTTGAAGTAATGGATCGAGTATTGGAGCCACAACCAGAACTATTTATTATACTTGGCAAGGCTCCCAATTGGTTGGATCGTAAGTGAGAGACGACTTACTTCACGGACAAGGTCTCAACTGGTAGGGATTCGGGGCACCGCCCCATAATTCAATATCCCACTTTTACGATTGTTTAACTAAAATACACAGTTCACCGATAAGTAGTTAATTACTATTTTAAAGCTGAAAAAATCATCTCTATTATTTAGTTTAACTAAATTTTTTTATTATTTATTCTGGTATCACCTCTTAAAAATAAATTTTAATTTTTTCGAAATTAATTTTTTAAAATATATATTAAAATAAAGTTATAAATAAAAAATTAATAAATGAGCATAGAAAAAACAATTAATTTAAATATATAAAAATCTCATTAAATCTTAGTTAAAAGTGTATTACCAAATAAGTTTTCCGAAGGAAAATTCGGGAAAAAAG
>NW_019647582.1:0-956 GCF_002806865.2 Cucurbita pepo subsp. pepo
TTCTCAATAGCAACAACAATATAATTGAATTTCGGATCGCAAGATTCTTTGTTCAATTACTTGAACATCCTCCAAATTTTCAGCATATCTACACACTTGATTAACAAGAGCCAATACTGACTCAAAAAAAGAAGAAGAAAAAGAAGGTCAGGTAATAAAGTCAAAGGAGCGAAGCAAGCTGCTCGACCAATAGAAAGGGACAGGAGAGAATATGCGAGAATGAATAGGTGAATGAGAAAGATCAGTTAAAGAATGAAGAGAGAGTTGAGGAGAAGAGAAAGATCAANAGGATTGACTGACAGTGAACGATCATTGATTCTTCTTTCGGATTTACTGACAGTTAAGTCGAATTTCTTCTTCTTTCCTTCCAGTGAACGATCATTCATAAGGAGTGTTTACAGGATAACGAATGTTTAGTTGAGTCTTTCCTTTCAACACTTGAAGGGGAAGAGAAAGAGAAAGAAGAAATCTTTCGGATTTACTTACAGTTAAGTCGAATTGANGAGACCAAAGGGCGAGACCGAAGGGAGAGGAGCCCTCGTGTTAACCACTTCCATTCCTCTCATTAGACCATCTATAGCACTCATAGCTCTCTAACCCGATGATTTCCTAATAATTGCTATTGTTGTACTTCACAAGTCACATTAATTTCTTGACCGGCAGTAAGTATCTTGACCTTTCACTATCAAAGCGTTTAAATATTAGGCATCCCGGGGGAAAAGCTACATCTAGTACCGGACCAATGATTTGAGCGATATGTCCCAAGTTATTTTTTTTCAAGCGTGTGAAAACCTCAGGACCAGAGTAGTACGATTGATTCTCATAATCAAATCAAATATGTCGAAATTTGTGTGTTGATAAAATTCTTTCAATCTCAAATCAATGTTGGAAAAGTTGATCGGTTGCAAGAACAGCTGATGATAGGGGAGTAGCCTAAGCCTTTACACATGGGTTCG
>NW_019647582.1:6581-7248 GCF_002806865.2 Cucurbita pepo subsp. pepo
AGACAGAGTGATCGAATAGTTCCACCCGAGTTAGTTGGAGAGGTTGGTTCAGTAGCAGTAGTTCAGTCTCATTCATCTTCTCTTGCTTGCATTGAGTCTTTCCTTGATCTTTGTCTTTTACCTTGTAAAGGTTCAGGAAAGAAGAAGAGATGAGAGACCCTAAGTCAAGTCCAGGCCAGGACACAGGGCAGAAGATCCTTTAACTACCTATTTACCTAAGAGTGAAAGAAGGATCAGGTAGTAAAGAACACAGAACAGAGAAGTAGCGAAGCCAGCCAGACACTTTACCCTTTACCGTTCAATCCGGTAATATCGTAGAGGAAAAGAATGAATGAATGAATAAGTAGTGAGAGGAGCGAAGTAACGAAACCATAAAGAATCGTGCAGGAGCGAACGAAGCAATGAGACCAAGAGGGAGAGGATCAGAGGATAGGTTCCGTCGAATGAATGCTGATTCCTCTTTTCTTTCAGATTCGTCTTTTCTTTCCCTAATTGAACTGTAAATAAACTCTCATTAAGCTTTCTTTCTTTCTTCCTCTAGAACTAGAAAGGAGTGACGGATAGATAATTAATCTTGCCTGAGTTTCTCGTNTGGAGTTCAGTTCGTTCAGCTTCATCTGGCTTTGGGCTTTCTTCTTTCACAGTAAAGGCTATTAGGATAGGTTAC
>NW_019647583.1:0-554 GCF_002806865.2 Cucurbita pepo subsp. pepo
TGGGACGTTTGAAGTACGTGCTAAAATAACCGAGTCATGGTCAACGTTTTTTGAAACTTTTGTAGGGGAATCTTTTGGCCGGAAGATTTAGAATAGAATTTCGAAGAAACGAAGTGCATAAAACAGTGAGAGAGTGCTTAAAATCGAGACCCTAATTCGGAAACCTTAATCTGGGACGTTTGAAGTACGTGCTAAAAAAACCAAGTCACGGACAACATTTTTCGAAACTTTTGTGGCNGGAGAAGGCGCAGGCTGGGGCAAGCAGGAGAATGAAACTAGCTTGACCTTGTTCAAGACAGAGAGAGTAGATCGAGTTCCATCACGGTAAGGAGCTTCTCTTCCTGGTCCGGCTCATTCATCCACTGTAAAGTAAAGAAAGGATAATACGGATTCAGTCTCCCTTCTTCTGATTTCGAATAGAATTGTTGTAACACAGAGTAGTTATTTAGTTTGTTTAGTCTCATAGCTTTACCTCGTTCCATCAGTCTCATTCTTGTTGCTTGAAGGTGAAGTAGCTCAGTCTCTTTCGAATTACCTGAGAAATAGCCCTAAAA
>NW_019647583.1:6680-7244 GCF_002806865.2 Cucurbita pepo subsp. pepo
AATTCTTTCTTGTTGTTATTGTGAGTTATTCTATCACAGTAAACTCATTCACCTGTCGGTTGAACAGCTTCGCTCATTCACTACTTCACGAACCAGGTAACCTAGGTAAGCTGGATGAAAGGTCAAGCTCATTGACCGTAACCTTCTTGCTTTCTTTCACTCATTCACCTTTTCCTTCTTGAACGAGGTAACATAGGCTTCTCTCCTTCAATCCTTCTTGAACTCTAACCTCCTCCTCTCCTTTTCTTTTCCTATTTATTCACTGTAAAAGAAGAAGAAAGATGCATGCATGATCCTGAACTACTGAACTCACTCTTTTACTCTCCTGTAAGAAAGAAGCAAGAATGAGACAGAATAGGAAGGGAAGGAACTGGCTGGGTTGGAAGGAACTGGCTGGCCGGCCGGCTTCGCTCCTAAACCTCCTTATTCATCAAGTAAAGACTGAAGCTCGATTCATTCGACTGAACTACTGAACCTCTATCTACTCCAAGCAATTCTTGTTGTTCGTTTCCTCTCCCTTTACAGATCAATACTCAAGAAGAAGAATTATCAATAACTACTTCC
>NW_019647584.1:0-619 GCF_002806865.2 Cucurbita pepo subsp. pepo
ATTACATTAATGAGACCTGGCAACTAACCATTGAACATATTAAATAATTGAATTCTGCCAATCCTTGAACGTGTAAATATCCAAATCCAACAAGAATAAGCCAGAAAGTAATTGAACAAAAAGGTTTAAGAAAATTTAAGGACTTCTTTATCAGTATATATCAGATGTCTACTTATAGTATAGTATGAGACTTATCTATAATCTTCGGAAGTATCTTTGTATTCAATAAATGCATTTCAAACAAAAAATAGCTTATGTTGTCAAACTCATCATTACTCTACATATGATCTAGAAGCTTAACCACCAAACTAAACAAAAGTTGCACTGAGATCAATATGCTACTCGTGCAGAATTGGGAGTGATACAGATTTGGGAAGGGCCAAAAAGTACCCAGCAGCAATGACGAGATTGGTCATTGTCTCATGTGTAGCAAGTCGTACATCTCTATTATAGTCCATCAACAGTTTCTTGTATTCAAATACCTATAAAAGAAATGGAGAGAGCTATCATTGAAAAAGAGCAAACATTTAGAAAATGCAGCACGATATATAACTAAAGTCATAATATGACAACAAATAAAATTGGCTGGTAGACAAAATATTAAATAGTTAAAAGAGAA
>NW_019647584.1:6203-7242 GCF_002806865.2 Cucurbita pepo subsp. pepo
TGCAAATCTTTAATCTTGTTTACAAATTCCCTATTGAGAAAAAGCATTTACAAACATAGCAACTCTTTAATTCATCAATAAAATCTTGCCTGATATTTGTTTTTGCATCTTTATTCTGGAGCTGCCTTTTTAGTTGGCAAGATTTTGGTTCTTTTCTTCTTGCATTCAATCTTCCTTTTCAAACATCATAAAGATGAGCATCTTCTGAATTATGGCTCAGTTCTGTTATATTCGTCCATCAAAGAATATTACAATCAAAGCCACGATCAAGGATGGATCTACAGTGCCAGGAAAAATGGTTAGTCGAAATCTTCCTCTTCTGACGCAAATTTGGTGAAGCTTGTGCATCAGGCTTGTCTGCATCAAAAAAGCAATAATCACCACAACTCTTTAGTTACCAATGCAAACGACCCTTTGGAGTTTATGCACGAAGGAATGCAATGTCAATGCAATAAGAATTCAGTTTATTTCACAAGAATTTCCCCCCTTTTTGCCAATGAACCATAGCTTTCTAAGATGTGTCAAATGAAAGACGCTAACACAGACTCAGAGGAGAGGTATTGATGATTTATTTACAGATTTCACCATCCATAAGGCTTTCACCTTGAAAAGTTGCACACTATTTTGGAAGTGTTGGTATCTTTGTTGAATGCTCAATCTAATTTGATGGCATTGGTGATTAAGTAACAAAACAATTATGAGCTTCTGATGGGCAATCTAAATGATGGGCATCGGTGTTTAAGTTGAATATGAAACCAAAATTAAAAAATGATCTATTCAATTATAACTCTTTGAATGTTAATAGTAACTAGGCTATATAGCAAGCATCAAGTTAGCAACATGCTTAGGGATGAAATGAACAGCCTTATAAGAACAATTATGAGCTTCTGATGGGCAATCTAAATGATGGGCATTGGTGTTTAAGTTGAATATGAAACCAAAATTAAAAATGATCTAATCAATTATAACTCTTTGAATGTTAGTAGTAACTAGGCTATAGCAATTAGCAAGCATCAACTTAGCAACATGCTTAGGGATG
>NW_019647585.1:0-1021 GCF_002806865.2 Cucurbita pepo subsp. pepo
AGCTTTCCCTTGAAGTTTTTAAAACACTGTTTGCTAGGGAGAAGTTTTCACAACCTCATAAAGAATGTTTCGTTCTTCTCCCTTCTCCCTAATCGATGTGGGTTCTCACGTGTACTCTCTCTATGTCAGGGGTTCGAATTCCTCCACTCCACATGTTCTTGAACTAAAAAAGAGATCCCATTACCAAGATTTTGTTTGATTTTGGTTTCTTTTGGCTGGATATTGATTGCCTTAGCAGGTCCTTGCAATTTTCAGCTCGTTAAGACCTGTATGCATAGGATTTTTCATTTGAAACTTCAGTTTAGAACAAAATTTCATGTATAAGATTTTACATTCGAAACTAAGCACGACCATGAATCCACTGGTTTCTCCATGTAGGCATCTTTGTTGGGGGAAGCAAGGTTGTGCATTTTAGACCACAAAGAACCTTAAATTCAAACACTGACATACCTCCTGATTTCTATGGTTCAAGTTCAAGCAATCCATCATCCTGTCCGGTTTTCCCTGACTGTGGATTCAAACAGCTGAACAGCGGGGTAGTCCTTTCATGTCTGGACTGCTTCCTAAGAAATGGATCCCTTTACTGCTTTGATTATGGGGTCACCCCATCAGTTTTCCTTTCCAGGGTTAGGGGTGGCACTTGCACCACTGCTACATCCGACTCGTTCGATGTCGTTATTCACCGAGCAATGTATCTTCTTCAAAATGGATTCGGAAACTACAATGTTTTCCAAAACAACTGTGAGGATTTTGCTTTATATTGCAAAACAGGCCTTCTGATTGTAGACAGGCTTGGAGTTGGAAGAAGTGGTCAAGCTTCTTCTGTCATTGGTGCTCCCTTGGCTGCCATTCTTTCCTCTCCTTTGAAGCTGCTTATGCCAAGTCCTGTTGGCATGGCTGTGATGACTGCTGGAATGTACACCATGAGTCGATATGCCACCGACATTGGCGTTCGAACTGATGTGATTAAGGTGGCTGTCGAGGACTTGCCTCTTTTTCTCGAGTCAATGGGCAGCGAAGA
>NW_019647585.1:6745-7238 GCF_002806865.2 Cucurbita pepo subsp. pepo
AAAAAAGAAAACTTCATTAACTTCTTGTTCTTCTTATTGTACAGGTACTTGATAGCCTCACACACAACTGACTATCAACATCCAATGTTATTTCTGAACACCCTAGCAGTAATCGTACTAGTTATTGCCAAGTTTCCTCATATGCACAAGGTACGCATCTTCGGGATCAACGCAGACAAGTGAAGGTCTCACATGAAGAGATTTTCGGTTCGACTTGCCCAAAACGCTTCTGGTTCGTCTCTCAACCTGGTAAAACGTTATACCTTTGTATAGTAGTTGGGACAGGAAGGATACTGAAAAATTCGTAGTTTTCTTTTTTTGTACCGACTGCTGGCTCCCTCCCTCCGCTTGTTGCTGAATGAATTTAAGTAAATCCAATTATCTTTTCTACAGTGGAGAAAAATGTTGATGCATTTGAGTTTCACTGTTGTTATTATAAAGTAATTTTTAGGACTACACACTTAAATGCTTCTTCAGTTGGTTCTTCTGCACA
>NW_019647586.1:0-416 GCF_002806865.2 Cucurbita pepo subsp. pepo
CACATTTCCAAAAGATACATGTTTCTCGTGTGTTCTTTTTTCTCCGGCACATTTCCAAAAGATACATGTTTCTCGTGTGTTCTTTTTTCTCCGGCACATTTCCAAAAGATACATGGAGTCCGTTTTATAGTTTTTTTCTGAGGCTAAATTTAGCCCTAACTTCCATCACTTTTCTCTCTCCCACGTGAACCCTTCTCCTTCTCAAATTTTGTGACCTCACTTTCTCCCTCCACAAGCCCTTTTCCGTCTCAAATTGTAGGGTGGTATTTTTGACCAAATAAAAAACAAAAAATTTTGTGCCCTCACTTTCTCCCTCCACAAGCCCTTTTCCGTCTCAAATTTTAGGGTGGTATTTTTTACCAAATAAAAAACAAAAAATCATAATAAAATGATGTAATTCCAAAAAAAAAAAAAAA
>NW_019647586.1:6845-7238 GCF_002806865.2 Cucurbita pepo subsp. pepo
GAGATAGAGCAACCTGTCAGCCTCTCAGCCAAGACCGAAGAGGTATCTTGGAGGTGGAGGTAGAGGTAATCAATGATGGCGTAACTGCTCCTCTAGTGAGCGTCTAACCCGAGGAAGAGCTCCAGCTGGGCGGAGCAAAGGCACCAGCTGGGGAGCCAATTCAACTGAAGGAGGAGCGAGTGTTCGCTTTGATCGGCGAGAGGTACGAGCAACATGAGCACCGACGATGGGTCCAAGACATAGGGCAACAAACCATATGACTAGAGAGCTAGATCTGCGTTCTCTGAGCTCGACTCGGGAATTTACGGGACGGTGAAATTCAGTGCAGCTCTGTCGTTGAGATCGAAGGGCACGACACCATCTTGTTCATCAGCAAGGGAGGCGAGCACCGCA
>NW_019647587.1:0-1297 GCF_002806865.2 Cucurbita pepo subsp. pepo
AAATGAGAGGCCAATAATACCTATAAATTAATTTGTTTTTTCGTTGTACAAGCTAGAGCAAACATCAATAGTGTAGAGAACAAAAAAAAATAAAGAGCAATAGAGAAAGGTTTTTCAAAATTCTTTGTTTGTCTGGTTTTTCAAAATTCTTTGTCTGTCTCTCCCTTCTTCACAATTTCGTCAGTATCAGAGCTAACTTTTATTTCAACAAATTGGTATCAGAGCCGATAACGAATATGATGGGACAAATGCCGCTACCACGATTAACGAAGACGAACTAAGAGAATTGGAGCATCCAAATGAAAGCTCTTCTCGGTTCTCAAGACGCATGGGAGGTGGTCGAAGAAGGTTTTGAAGAACCGAAAGATACCATGGGTTATACGGCGGCGCAAAATAAGGCATTAAAAGAATTACGATCAAAGGATAAGGCAGCATTATACATGCTGTTCTGGGATGTTGACGAGTCGGGCTTTGAGAAGATTGCAAGGGCAACTACTTCAAAAAAAGCGTGGGACACTTTAAGAAAAGTTATTCAAAGGAACCGACCAAGTCAAGCAAGTGTGACTTCAAACTTTGTGTGACGAGTTGGAGAGCATGAAGATGAATGAGTCAAAAAATGTATCTGAGTACATTACGCGCGTGTAGACCGTGGCAAATAAACTAAATCGAAACGGAGAAATGTTACCCGAGACGCAGGTTGTGGAGAAGATCTTGAGGTCGTTAACTGACAACTTCAAGAATGTTGTATGTGCGATAGAAGAGTCAAAGGATCTAGCGAAGTTCACAGTCGATGAACTCGCCAGTTCTCTCGAGACAAACGAGCAACGTAAGAAAAAGAAGGAGAAGACACTCGATCAAGCGCTTCAGACTAAGGCATCAACAAAGGATGAAAAGGTACTCTACTCTCAAAATATTCAAGGTAGAGGTCGTGGAAGTTGCGGGAGTGGTCGTGGAAGTTGACGAGTTCTGAAGCCTTAAGGGAGGGAATATTGCAAAAATTTTAGTGTTTTATGTAGGAGATTTGGAGGATAGAAACATTATGGGTAGTTTTACGTCACAGGAGCTGTTTCATGATCCTGACGACTCGCGGGTGATGTGTGTGAACATCAAAGGCGTCGAATTAGGCATAAAGCACGCGACGCCTATGATGATACCCAAAGCTACTGGCTGCATAATCTCGACTACTAGCGTGGCAGGCGTTTCAGAAGGAATGTGTCCACACACCTACACAACATCCAAACATGATATTGTCGGCCTCACTAAGAACACTGCCCACGAACTTGGCCGCTATGGTATA
>NW_019647587.1:4412-7236 GCF_002806865.2 Cucurbita pepo subsp. pepo
AAAAAAAAAAAAAAAAAAAAAAAAAAAAAGAGGCCAATAATGATCGAAGAAAAGAGTTGGTTTATGGGATAGCCCTTTTTACGCTTCAAACCTAAAAATTAATTTGTTTTGCCATACAAAAAAGTTTTTCAAGATTCTGTCTGGTTGTCTCTCCCCTCTCAACATCTTGTCTCTTCCCTCTCAACATCTCTTTGACAACTCAGTGAGTCTTATTTTGAAAAATTAGTATCAGAGCCAACTTTTATTTCAACAAATTGGTATCAGAGTCGATAACGAATATGTTGGTCAAATGCCGCTACCACGATTAACGAAGACGAACTAAGAGAATTGGAGCATCCAAATGAAAGCTCTTCTCAGTTCTCAAGATGCATGGGAGGTGGTCGAAGAAGGTTTTGAAGAACCGAAGGATACCATGGGTTATACGGCGGCACAAAATAAGGCGTTAAATGAATTATGATCAAATGAAAAGACAGCATTATACATGTTGTTCCGGGCTGTTGACGAGTCGGGCTTTGAGAAGATTGCAAGGGCAACTACTTCAAAAAAAAAAGCGTGGGACACTTAAAAAAAAAGGTCTTCAAACTTTGCGTGATGAGTTAGAGAGCATGAAGATGAAGGAGTCAGAAAATGTATCTCACTACATTACGTGCGTACAGACCGTGGCAAATAAACTAAATCGAAATGGAGAAATGTTACCCGAGACGCAGGTTGTGGAGAAGATCTTGAGGTCGTTAACCGACAACTTCAAGAATGTTGTATGTGCGATAGAAGAGTCAAAGGATCTAGCGAAGTTCACAGTGGATGAACTCGCCGGTTCTCTCGAGACACACGAGCAACGTAAGAAAAAGAAGGAGGAGACACTCGATCAATCCTTCAGACTAAGGCATCAATAAAGGATGAAAAGGTACTCTACTCTCAAAATATTCAAGGTAGTGGTCGTGGAAGATGTGGGAATGGTCGTGGAAGTTGTGGGAATGGTCGTGGAAGTTGACGAGTTCTGAAGCCTTAAGGGAGGGAATGTTGCAAAAATTTTAGTGTTTTATGTAGGAGATTTGGAGGATAGAAAAATTATGGGTAGTTTTACGTCACAGGAGCTGTTTCATGATCCCGACGACTCGCGGGTGATGTGTGTGAACGTCAAAGGCGTCGAATTAGGCATAAAGCACGCGGCGCCTGTGATGATACCCAGAGCTACCGACTGCATAATCTCGACTACTAGTGTGGCAGGCGTTTCAGAAGGAATGGGTCCACACACCTACACAACATCCAAACATAATATTGTTGGCCTCACTAAGAAGCCCACGAACTTGGCCGCCATGGTATACGTGTCAACTGCATTTTGCCATTCGGAGTTGCCACGACGATGCTCGTGAATGCGTGGATGGATGACGAAAATGAGTGCATGAACTTCGGGGTTCCGTCTCCGGCTGAGGTGGATCAAATGGAGGAGTTCGTTAGGGGTTTGACCAATATTAAGAACCCCACAATGAGGTCTTTTGGGGAAGCGCAAAGCAAACCTATGAGAGCTTATGCTCAGAGTGGACAATATCACACCATCACATATAGGACATGTTTGAAAATTTATTAAATTTAGCAATATAAGACTCTCTCCCCTCCCCTATAAAGTTTCTTGAGAGTAAACACAAATGAATGACTGTTTTGAGGAAAGATTTGGTGGTCTTTGGTTCAGTAGAAAAATTACTGTAGAGCGACAAAAGTCCAAGATTTGATTAGGAAACGAGAAAATTATGGGTATATAAGTTGAGAATAATAAGTCCATAAATATGAAGCCAGTTGGATGATCCAAAAAATACAACCTGAAGAGCTTTTATTTAAAGGGGACGATATGATGCCATTGTTGAGATATGAAGAGGGTACCAATTGATATTATAATCATACTCCTAAATTAAATGTAATGATATAGCCATAGTGAGATGTGGTCGAGCTAATTAGATAGCGATTATGCTACTGTGAAAGGAAGATCGCCTAGTTAAAAGTGACTATTGGAGGGTAAACATTGAAAGATGACTATTTGAGGGAAAACTTGGTGGTCCTTCATTCGAGGTGAAAATTGTTTGTGTGTGACCAAAATTCTATATTGGATAAGAAAGAGGAAGATCATAGTAAAATAAGTGGGAGAAACAAAAAGTAAAGCCATAAAGACTTATGCCCAGAAAAAAATAATATCGTATCATTGTGGAGGCATGTGAAAGGTTCAATGTCTCTAACATATATCTTTGATAAAATGTTGAAGGTTATTTTTGGAACTTAAATGGAGTAAAGTAACATAGGATTAGGTAATAATACTAATATTTGTTTACTTACACAAAGATGAAGCCCTAAAGGAATATGATGTCATTGTTTAAAGAGGCTACATTTGTTACCGTACGAAAAAAGGAGGTTGAACGAATAAGAGATAGAATTGGTATACTTGGTCTAAGGGAAAAGGCGTATAGCGACTGTGACGGAAGGGACTATTTGTTGTCCTGAGAGACGGTCGACATGTTTTATTTATATTTCACATCATAATTCATTCTTAAGTTACCTAGACCATTCTCATAACTATTTGCAAACACGGTACACTATTTATAATTACTTTTTCTTTTTAATTGGGTGTTCTTGTGATTGATTTTAAAGGGTAACAGTACAAAATTTGACTGTTATATGTTAAAATGTATGAGTTTGCAACATACATGTTTTTGTTTATGTGCTTTAAAATGATATAAATATATATAGTAATAAACTCGAGTTTGTCTAAAATTGTAGAAATTCGAGCTCTTACCTCACGTTTGAAAATTCATTAAATTCATTGAGATAAGCATCT
>NW_019647588.1:0-418 GCF_002806865.2 Cucurbita pepo subsp. pepo
CGAATCTTATTCCCCTTGTAGTGATTCCTTATCTTATCACCAAGTATGGTCTTTATGAATAGTTGGTTATGCCTTTTGAATTAACTAATGCACCTAGTACATTCATGAGACTAATGAACCATGTCTTACGAGAATACTTAGGTAAGTTTGTGGTTGTTTATTTTGATGACATCCTTGTTTACTCTAAATCTTTAGATGATCATATTACCCATGTACGCAATGTTTTGACTACTTTAAGAAACGAATGTTTGTATGTAAATTTAAAGAAATGTAGCTTTTGCATGGACAAAGTTAACTTTTTTGGGTTTGTAGTTTCATCTAATGGTGTTTAAGGTTGATGAGGAGAAAGTGAAGGCTATAAAATATTGGCCTACTATAGCTAAAAATGTAACTGAGGTAAGAAGTTTTCATGGTCTTG
>NW_019647588.1:6538-7236 GCF_002806865.2 Cucurbita pepo subsp. pepo
TAAAAATATAATTATAGATATATAACATTTCAAGACTTTTAACAATGGACCAATGTAAATTAGAGAAATAATGTTGTAGAGTTCAAACCTGAAACTAATGTCATGGGCTCATATAGGTTGACTCGGTTTTCAAAGGACGGAATCGAACTTTCATTAAAGATATATTCGTGACAACGACTTAAGCCAGGTAAGTGACCTTACTATCAGCATGGTTATATTTGATGTTGACACGTGCCCTGTGGTTCTGCATGTGTCATATATATTAATATGTGTGAATTGTCTGTGGATCAATATGCTTCCTATATGTTATGTTATGTTATAATATGTGAATATATGCATTTAATTGTATTATATTAAGCTAGGATGACAAAGCTCATGTAAATCTTAATATAATACAATTAAATGCATATATTTACATTTTTCCATGTTCATCAATTTCTCAATGAAAATAGGAACTCCTTTTACATCAATAATTTGATGGAAGAGGAATGTCATATTCATCCAAAATATGATGAAAGTAGGAAAAGATACATCAATAATAGAGAAAAACAAAAACAATAAAATTCCAAAAGATGGAAAGTTAAAAATCAAAGTGAGAATATGTCAGGAGACATATTTCACTCACGATTTTTTTTTTTTTTTAATGAGTTTAACGATTATTCAGTCATTGATAATGATATTTACAAAGGTGGTTGAGA
>NW_019647589.1:0-419 GCF_002806865.2 Cucurbita pepo subsp. pepo
ATTAACCATTATGTAAGTGTAACCTAAAGTAAATAAAAAGTTTCTTTATGGCCAACTCTAGAGTTTGGTACAAGAGCATAGGTTGCATCTTTGTGGCCAACTCTAGAATTTATTTTATCTTTAATTTCCGCTATTATTTATCGTTTCTTTAAATCTGTCCATTTATTTTCTTGCTGCCATTTCCACCGTTCTTCATTATCTTTCCACTTTGTTTATATTGTCCTATTAAAAACCATTTGAACCTTTATTTGAGGACAAATAAATTTCAATTCTCATTTTTACCTAAAGCATATAAATCTGAAATTGTTGTGTTCAATATTTTTTTTCATCATTTAAAACCGAAGATAACTTCTAAATTTTTTCAAATTTTGTAAAAATGAAAGTTAGATCGTTCTCAGATCTTCACAACCATTCTCTTT
>NW_019647589.1:6798-7235 GCF_002806865.2 Cucurbita pepo subsp. pepo
TCAGATTCGTGGATGAATGTAATTCAGATCTCAAATTGAGACGTTTCCCTTAGAAATCCGAGCATTATATTTGTAATTTCTAAGTTTCATACAATTCTTGTGGTAGAATTGCACCCGAGTCATTCAAGCCTTGATCAAGTTAGATTGTGGAGTGACTCAATTTAGAACAAGGTTTCCAAATCTTGCTTCTAGATCTTCGATCGATAGAGGTAATCTAATTCTAGCCTTATCTCTTGGTTGATCCAAATTTCGTATAAGGAGGTGTTAATTACTTTGATTAAACATAATCTTGGATCATTGGGCTAATGGTAAGAATCACGGTGTTCCAAATGGACCTATTGCGAAGAAGATTAAAAAAATGTCGTGAAGATTAAAAAAAATATGTCAACAACATAATTCAAATCTTGCTTCTAGATCTTCGATCGATAGAGGTAATC
>NW_019647590.1:0-631 GCF_002806865.2 Cucurbita pepo subsp. pepo
CTCCTTAACTGAATCACTTGTCCCTTCTTTCAGGGTAAACTCATGAACCTATGGATTGATTCTTTCCCTCTAATGTACCATTTATGAATAAATGTTATCCTCTGTCTATTTTTAGGGATATTTCTGAGGTCATTGAACTTCGCCTCTCCCTATTTTGTTTGGCTATGCCATTTTAGAAGTAATTTAATAGGCTGGAAGCATGAGAATCAGGTAAAGCGACTGAACCTGACCCTATTTCGTCTTTGTAAACTCATTCACCTTCTTTTAGGAATTGTAAACAATTCCATTGCCTTATTCATTCTCCTAAACTATTGAACCTAAATCGAGTAAACTATCAGCTTCTTTCTCTACAGAACCGGAACCGGAGGAGGTAAAGCTGCTATGCTAATTCGATACTATACTGTAAACGAGGGGGGCACTCTTTTACCGTCTCTTCTCTTGGCTTTCCTTTGATTCTGACTCAACAAATGAAAGAAAGATCAGCTGTGAGATAAAGAGAGTGAGAGTAATCGAGCATTGGACTGATTGAACTCTTTGACGATATTCCCTTATTCTTCCTTATTCTTGAAGGAACTGTAAACAAAGACTGAAGATTCATTCTCCTTTACTGTGAAAGAATCAATGAATTAGC
>NW_019647590.1:6863-7231 GCF_002806865.2 Cucurbita pepo subsp. pepo
ATGTTTGTCAGTGCGGGTCGGTCGTCACTTGAGTGTCAAAAGCGATGGTTGTTTTTCCTTGTCTTATCGAACCAGCGTATGCGCCCATTCCTCCTTTGCTGCCTCCCAGTAGAGAAAGTCTCAATTTGCCGATGTGTGTGGATTGAAAGGAAGTTGGGGATAGACATAGATCCTTCTGCCTATCTGGAGTGTTGGAAAGAAATCAATGGTTTTTCTCTTTTGGATTTCCCGATCACTGTAAGCAATCTTCACTAGCACAAGGATCTCCTCACAACAACCTCCACTACGTACAATAAGTTTACGAAGACTTCGAGTAGTGCGAGATAAATAGGCTAATCACCAGACTGCTCTGGAATAGGTTAATCGTC
>NW_019647591.1:0-1044 GCF_002806865.2 Cucurbita pepo subsp. pepo
TTGGAGTAATGATTAGGCCTGGAACGGTGCACTCTGCACTTACTCTGGGTCCCACTTACCTATATTTTATTATAAAAATTAATAAATACAAACAGCAATTAATAATTGAGATTCCCTCTGCGACTCCCTAAGCCGGTCCTCTGCCCGGTTCAACCAAACCGAGCACATTCTCTCTTCGGCTCGGCTTTGCGGCTCCAATTAGTCGGCTGTGTTTTTTTTTTTTGCCGAAATCCCATGTAAAAATAAATAGAGAATTATATGCGGTAGGGGATAAATCTCATTCTCGTCCCCCGTCCGACCAATGACATCTCTATACCCACCATATCGTTAGACTAAAAATTCTCCTATTAGACGAACACGATTCTCCACAATGGTATGATATTGTCCACTTTGAGCATAAGTTCTAGCTTTGCTTTTGGCTTCCCAAAAGGCCTCATACCAATGAAAAAAGTATTATTGTTTATAAACCCATAATCATTCCCTAAATTAGCGAGGTAGGACTTTCATCCTCCAACATCTCCATCCCCGCTCCACCTCAGAGACATCTATGTACCCGACGACTAAAAAAAATAATTTTACAAATAAAGTTGACAATCCGAACACGGGCAAGTAAACAAATTCAGACTTTAATAACTTAGTGAGGCAAACATTTATTAGAGTACTAAAATGGGGACAGTAGAGGATGGCTTCTTGTTCATGCTCCATGGTGCCTAGTTGAGTAATAATGGCTATGGCATTGAAATTAAACAAATAAACCAATGACCCACCAACTTTGTGTACCAAAAACACTGAATTAAATTCCACTTTGGATCTTCATTATACACACACAAAGATGGATGGGTTCAGTTGGCATTTTGCACAGAAATTGCGCAAGTTGTTGGCCAAGAACAATTTAAGCCTAAAATGCCTCTGCCACTGAGATTCCCAGCACTGTGCTTATGCTCCAAACTGGCTCCACATTCACTATACTTTTCTTCCTACCAAAACCATACATTATGGAGTGCAGCTCTGCGGCTCTAAAATATAATTTGATGTCTCGTTCCT